>NW_027412532.1:24558344-24608187 GCF_025532065.1 Leptinotarsa decemlineata
TACTCTTTCAAAGTACATCTGTTGAATGCTTTACAAATTGCATGTATATTAGCGAATGAAAAGTCTGTTACAACACCTGAAAATGCTGGCCAGTACCTGTTGTCTTCGCAAAAATATCTAAAGTCATTCAACAATTTGAAAATAGAATTTGAATCGTGTGTGTCGAAGAAATCATAGAAAATATGGGATATATTCTTTTAGGTTCTCAATCTTGATTACCGCTGTATACAAATAAACCGTTTAGAATTTGATGTGTTGGTTTCCTTACGACTCCCCCTGTTGCATCAAAATAAATGATTCCTAACGATTTTTTATCTGTGCTTTCTAAAACACTCAACTGTTCAACGCTATAAATTTTTACTCTGAACGGGAGACATATCTCTTTAATATACTCTGGGTGATCATTCTGCATTAATATTAAATCAAAGAGATCGTCTTTGTCACGATCCAAATGTGCCATTGCTTGGGACCTTATCTTCCTCAAGGTTGAATCAGATTTGATTTGTTGCAGATTTTTACCTTTATTTAAAATATTTTCGTTAGCTTTCAGAAAGGTTTTTTTTGTAAGAGAATGACTTTTCATTCAATAATCTCTTCTTTATCATCGTCTTTCCACCCCTTCACGTGATTAGTTAAATGAAATGGATGGTTGTAATTTGAAGATGTACTAAACACTTGAACAGTTCTATCAATAATAATCAATCTGAATTTTTTACATCCATAATTATTATGTTTACAAATACCATATACGTTAATGATATTATTTTTCTTGAGATATTTAATGTATTTGAACGCTATAATGCAAACATTGTTCACATATTAGCAATTCGATTTTCGAAATACATATGGATAATATTTTACATTCTAATCTTCCATCGGTAAATATCTTTCTCCAGATTTTTTCTCAACCACAAATACTCCTTCTAGAAAATTGCAGCTTTATAAGCCGTTTTAAACCGATTTCCCGATGATATTAATTGAACTTATGGGTAAAATTTCAGAGCAGTTCCTGGGACTGGATAAATTCAATAGTTCTTTTGGAATTTCAAATTTTCGGTGAAAACGTTTTTATGATTTCCATCTATAGCTTTTGCTCCGGCAATTACCTCGGTACAATCTCTGAACTTCCGAGTTTTCCATTTCTGAACGCTGACTCTGTTCAACAATGTCACAGTTTGTAATCGGTAACCTTGATTCCCCTTCGACGGTACAATATACTGAATATTCAGTTCTTTCTTTGGAGTAGAACAGTATTCAATCGAAACATCATTAAATTGATTATCGTCCATTATACTACAATTACCGCAATTTTCATCCAAAATTCTTTTTTTTAATATTTTCCACATGTAATTAATTCTTTTTCTATTTTTAATCGAATTTTTCATACCAAATTTTTTACATAGTATAGCGTAAGCAGAAACATCACTTCGATATGAACTACACATTTCAACTGGATCAATGTTCATTGAAAATAGCATTTTCTTCAAATTATCTTCATTCAAGGTACTACAAACTTTCGTGGTGGGAACATGAGAATTCATAAAATTCCTCAAAAATAATTCTGAAATTGTTATTACCATTTACAATCTCTGAATTCGACTACAAACGCCAAATGATGTTCCTTTCAGAGAATCAGCAATTTCTCGACAAATATCTTTTTCAACTATATATAGGTTATATGAAGGAATTTTGTCTTTTAAGGCTATTGATATAGCTTCGAAAGCCTTTTCAACGGGAAAGGTAACGTTTCTTCATAATAAAAGAGTAAAGAACAAAAATTAAAATTTGAAACACAGCGTGAACAAGAATAAATTCAAATACAATCCACAAAGCTCTCTCAGGCAAACGCACGGCAAGTATCTTCTATAGTTGATCGTGGTAGAAAGCCAATAAAAATTTGCGTTCGGTTAACGCGATATAAGGTAGACGCGTATTCTCATGGGACTAGAAATAGTGCCCATATCTCACTTAATTCACATGATAGACAAATAATTCTGAGAATGAAACTTGTTTTAAATTTTCTTCTCTACAATTTTTATTTGAAACATTTTTCCTAAATACCTCTTTCTTGTAATAGTACAATACAATATCATTTATATCCCCATTTCATCCCCTTCGACGGCCTGTCTCATCTTGTGATTCTCACAGATGATTATTATGATCGAATTCAAATTTTTCTACGTGGAATTGTTGTGACAGGATTTTTTTCCTTCTATGAATTTCGATTTATTTTTGTATTCATAACCCCATTTGACCCCCTTCGAGGGCGGTCTCATGTTGTGATTTCCACAGATTGTTATTATGATCGAATTGGATTTTTCCAGCATGAAATTGTTTGTGACAGGATTTTTCCTTTATGAATTTCGATTTATTTTTGTATTCATAACCACTTTGACCCCCTTCGACGGGCGGTCTCATGTTTGTATTTACACAGATTGTTATTATGATCGAATTGGATTTTTCCAGCATGAAATTGTTGTGACAGGATTTTTCCTTCTATGAGTTTCGATTTATTTTTGTATTCATAACCCCATTTGACCCCCTTCGACGGGCGGTCTCATGTTGTGATTCCACAGATTGTTATTATGATTGAATTGGATTTTTCCAGCATGAAATTGTTGTGACAGGATTTTTCCTTCTATGAATTTCGATTTATTTTTGTATTCATAACCCCATTTGACCCCCTTCGACGGGCGGTCTCATGTTGTGATTTTCACAGATTGTTATTATGATCGAATTGGATTTTTTCAGCATGAAATTGTTGTGACAGGATTTTTCCTTCTATGAGTTTCGATTTATTTTTGTATTCATAACCCCATTTGACCCCTTCGACGGCGCGGTCTCATGTTGTGATTTTCACAGATTGTTATTATGATTGAATTCGATATTTCCAGTATGAAATTGTTGTGACAGGATTTTTCCTTCTATGAGTTTCGATTTATTTTTGTATTCATAACCCATTTGACCCCCTTCGACGGGCGGTCTCATGTTTGTTGATTTCCAAGATTGTTATAATGATCGAATTGGATTTTTCAGCATGAAATTGTTGTGACAGGATTTTTTCCTTCTATGAATTTCGATTTATTTTTGTATTCATAACCCCATTTGACACCCCTTCGACGGGCGGTCTCATGTTGTGATTTCCACAGATTGTTATTATGATTGAATTGGATTTTTCCAGCATGAAATTGTTGTGACAGGATTTTTCCTTCTATGAATTTCGATTTATTTTTTTTGTATTCATAACCCATTTGACCCCCTTCGACGAGCGGTCTCATGTTGTGATTTCCACAGATTGTTATTATGATCGAATTGGATTTTTCCAGTATGAAATTGTTGTGACAGGATTTTTCCTTCTATGAGTTTCGATTATTTTTGTATTCATAACCCCTTTGTCCCCCTTCGACGGGCGGTCTCATGTTGTGATTTTCACAGATTGTTATTATGATTGAATTCGATTTTTCCAGTATGAAATTGTTGTGACAGGATTTTTCCTTCTATGAGTTTCGATTTATTTTTGTATTCTTAACCCATTTGACCCCCTTCGACGGGCGGTCTCATGTTGTGATTTCCACAGATTGTTATTATGATCGAATTCGATTTTTCTAGTATGAAATTGTTGTGACAGGATTTTTCTTCTATGAGTTTCGATTTATTTTTGTATTCATAACCCCATTTGACCCCCTTCAACGGGCGGTCTCATGTTGTGATTTTCACAGATTGTTATTATGATCGAATTGGATTTTACCAGCATGAAATTGTTGTGACAGGATCTTTCCTTCTATGAGTTTCGATTTATTTTTGTATTCATAACCCCATTTGACCCCCTTCGACGGGCGGTCTCATGTTGTGATTTTCACAGATTGTTATTATGATTGAATTCGATTTTTCCAGTATGAAATTGTTGTGACAGGATTTTTCCTTCTATGAGTTTCGATTTATTTTTGTATTCATAACCCCATTTGACCCCCTTCGACGGGCGGTCTCATGTTGTGATTTTCACAGATTGTTATTATGACCGAATTGGATTTTTCCAGCATGAAATTGTTGTGACAGGATCTTTCCTTCTATGAGTTTCGATTTATTTTTGTATTCATAACCCCATTTGACCCCCTTCGAGGGCGGTCGGTCTCATGTTGTGATTTCCACAGATTGTTATTATGATCGAATTCGATTTTTCTAGTATGAAATTGTTGTGACAGGATTTTTCCTTCTATGAGTTTCGATTTATTTTTGTATCATAACCCCATTTGACCCCCTTCGACGGGCGGTCTATGTGTGATTTCCACAGATTGTTATTATGATCGAATTGGATTTTTTCAGCATGAAATTGTTGTGACAGGATTTTTCCTTCTATGAGTTTCGATTTATTTTTGTATTCATGACCCCATTTGACCCCCTTCGATGGGCGGTCTCATGTTGTGATTTTCACAGATTGTTATTATGATCGAATTGATTTTTCCAGCATGAAATTGTTGTGACAGGATCTTTCCTTCTATGGAGTTTCGATTTTTTTTTGTATTCATAACCCCATTTGACCCCCTTCGACGGGCGGTCTCATGTTGTGATTTTTACAGATTGTTATTATGAATTGAATTCGATTTTCCAGTATGAAATTGTTGTGACAGGATTTTTCCTTCTATGAGTTTCGATTTATTTTTGTATTCATAACCCCATTTGACCCCCTTCGACGGGCGGTCTCATGTTGTGATTTTCACAGATTGTTATTATGATTGAATTGGATTTTTTCAGCATGAAATTGTTGTGACAGGATTTTTCCTTCTATGAATTTCGATTTATTTTTGTATTCATAACCCCATTTGACCCCCTTCGACGGGCGGTCTCATGGTGTGATTTCCACAGATTGTTATTATGATCGAATTGGATTTTTCCAGCATGAAATTGTTGTGACAGGATTTTTCCTTCTATGAGTTTCGATTTATTTTTGTATTCATAACCCATTTGACCCCTTCGACGGGCGGTCTCATGTTGTGATTTCCACAGATTGTTATTATGATTGAATTCGATTTTTTCAATATGAAATTATTTTGACAGGATATTTCCTTCCATGAGTTTCAAATTATTTTTGTATTTGTATTCTGGGCGGTTTTGTTCTCACAGTATAATATCATTTTCAAAATCGATTTTTCCAACATAAAATTATGGTGAAAGGATTTTTCCTTTTATGACTTTCGATTCAGTTTTGAATTTTATCCCCATTTGACAGGCTTTTTTCTTCTAGGAGTTTCGATTACTTTTGATAGGTATGTCTCCATGTGACCCCCTTCAATTATTTCACTATTTGAGCCCTTCTAACTGCTGGTCTCATCTACTACGTCTGATAACAAACATGTTTTCAGTGATAGATAATTTCTTACAAATGTACCCATCCCCTTTTTATAATTTTTTTCATCTGCTTTTTTTAGTAGGCACATTCGAAAGAGAGTTGCCCGAGGTGTTTGTTCAGCGATAATAATAGAGCTTCTAATCATTTTTCATCTTTTTAATGTTTATTTCTCAGTAATAATTTTTCGACGTACGTCTATGTGCGCTCGGGTGTTTTCGGGATTTTGGCTGCTACCTTTTAGCTGCCAAGTTCACACGGTTGCTTCGAGAGGAGTCTATTCAGTTTCACGCTGCGCAATATAGTCAGTTTTTGTCTGAGAACGTTTGTTTCGTTCAGTGTTATTAGTGACTTCCTGATGATGACGGAGCCATGCTTCCAATCAGTGGAAAAACCCCAACGCTCACAAAACTCCTTGGTTTTTTTTCCTATTCTATGTGGTTAGGAGGAGCAAACAATAGACACAAACTTTTTTAAAGCACCGCCAACACCTTAGCTACTATAATACTTTTAGCAGACGGCGATATGCGGTATCCAAAAGCCAGTAACCTCTACAACGTCTGGCCACCAGTACCACATCGTCAGCGGCCATGGAGATCCTTCTAGATCTACCTCCTCTCCACATTTTTCCGGAGAGATATGGACTGCATATAGACT
Organism: Leptinotarsa decemlineata; assembly: GCF_025532065.1. Taxonomy (NCBI): domain Eukaryota; kingdom Metazoa; phylum Arthropoda; class Insecta; order Coleoptera; family Chrysomelidae; genus Leptinotarsa; species Leptinotarsa decemlineata. Next base: position 24,564,346 of record NW_027412532.1, read on the forward strand.
TGTGCACATTGCCAATTGTAGAAATCAATTTAATGCAGAGTGCAACATACTGCTGGTTGACACTGGAAGTCACAGCATTCTGGAAATGACCTCTGACTTTATGTCTCCAACTGTCAACCACGAACTGCCTCATAAAGTACTGTTCCCGAGAAGAGAGGACTGGATCCTCCGTGAGAAGGAAATATTAAGAGCAGATAGTTGTTGGTTCACAGATGGATCAAAAATACGTTCCGGTTCTGATGCAGGTGTTTTCAGTCGCAGACCCAGGACAGATATATCAATCTGCCTAGGAACCTATGCGACTGTATTCATTGCCTGGAAGGCAATGAGGCTGCTGATTCCTTGCAAAGGAGGGTGCTGTAAACAGCTTCATCGAACCAGAACCTGTCATTGGCATCACTTTAGGCTTTGCCAAACAAAGATTGAACACCTGGATGGCAAGAAGAATTATGGACTTCTGGCAAAATCTTCCAGGATTCGCTCACTCCAAGGCGTTTATTCACCCTTTGGAGCTTGATACCAAACAGTTGTTGAACTACAGTAGGGATGAACTACGATGTCTAACAGGCCTTCTTACAGGTCACTGTCATTTGAATCATCATATGCAGAGACTCGGACTGTCGGAAGACAGTGTGTGTCGTCTCTGTTTGGAAAATAATGAAACATCATTGGCAGAGCCGTACTCTTACCATCTGAACTGAAATACCACTTACCATACAAACTAATCGACTGGTTCATTTGGTCGAGTGTGAATAGGTGTGAGCCACAATGAAACCTTGCGGGTTGCGGTGGAGGGTCGAATAGACACACACTTTGGACCTAACCTAACCTAACCTCTACGACTCTCCGGTGGTCAGAAACATGAAATAAAGTCAATTATGAGTTGTTATAAGTGTCGTGTTCAAATAGAGTTTGAACCATCATTCAACCATTACATTTTATATAATTATGCTTTTTTCCGGAGCCTTCGGAGTCTTGTTCTGTGTGTAACAGGCGGTGAGGGCAAGACACGGAGAAGAAGTGTCAGAGACCCTCACAGAAGGGAAAAAATAAGAAAAAGTAGCCACAGGAAGTTTCAATAAAATGAATAGTGCAATTTATAGGGAACTTTTGCATTTTTTGGATAAAGTGGAAGATGAACGGAGAGTTTTACGAACGTTTTATCTGCACCAAAAAATCAACAGCCAACATCCAGAAGTGATTGATAAAAGTGCTCCAAAGCAAAATTATTTTTCCGATTTTATAAAATTCATTATTTCTTTTTCAAATTCGCGTGTTTCTAGAAAATATGGCCCTCCTCTTCATCATTTTTCATTTGTTTAAGAATTATCATTGCAATCTGTTTTTTTCTTCTTTGGATTCGTTTCATAATGACACACCGATTACACTGTCCGTTGTCCGTCAGTACATCAACTGAATAGAGAAACTCGCTTATCTTTGGAAACATTAAAACGCCGCCCCTGCCGACGCGAATGGAACGAACCGGTTCTTGCTACGCAAAAAACACGTCGCTAAGAAAACATACCTTTACCTTAAAATGATAATTTGAAATTTTACCAAGATCTGAACAAAATATACAAGCCGCCTACACTATTGTTTTTTCATATTGACGAAAGATTATAATAATAATGATATACAATTATTATGAAGATAACTGTCATAATTCAAAAACATTGCCAACTCTGTGTCCCCGTCTCTAATTTTTTTCAGGCAACACATCCACAGCTGTAAGTACATATGAGATCTATTGAAAAATTGAGGTAAATTTTAATTTTTCTCAATTTTTTTTTATTTAGTCATCAATTTCTATTTTGTCTCCTCCAAAGTAGCCTCCTCAGATATAATACACAAATTCCAGCATTTTTTCCATTTTTCATCTATATTCAATTTTGAATTGTATAACTCGGATTACTTGAAAGTATTGTCCATTTTTTTAATTCTTTTCTATTGCATTTCATTTTAGCGTTCTGAGGAAGTCTCTATTCAGAAACGAAAGCTTGGCGATTTGTGAAAAAGAGAAAGTTTGTTTTTGAACGTGGTTGACTGAAAGTCCCGGGAAAGTATCACAGTAAACTGTATTAGTGAGTTTTGATATGAATTTCCATCAAGTAGGCCGATTCCGTTCATTTAATTCATTATTTACCTATTTATCAGTTTCAGTTCCAGTGTCGTCCGGTAGACATCAGACCTCCGAAAATCACGTATCAGTCCGATACTTGCTAGCAGTTGACGTAGTTGTTCGGGTCATTAGAGGGTCTTCTGAGACGGGAAGGATATCTTTATTTATCTTAGCGACGTCTTGGTTGATTATGACCGCAACTTCGCCGTGATCTGTGTGGTCCTTTAGACAGGACGTTCCGCTCCTTCCGATGACAACTGTGTGTTTGTACTTTCGACAAGTTCCGCAACCCTATCTGATACAAGGGATGAAGGGTTGTTTTCGGATGGCTTCTGGCTTCGGACTTATCTCTATTGCATGACGATTGTCTCATTGTTTGTGGGAGCAGTGCAGCTTTATGTCTTTCGCGGTGGTATTAAATCGCATTAGGGTGAACTGGATAATCGATTCTCAAGATCAAGATTTGCTTTGGATGTGTTGAGTTTCAATTAAAGATGAATGCTGCACATACTTTCTCAATACGGAGACATTTTCAGTTCTATGTTATTTCTCATGGTATTTCTCAATCGGTATTAGAAAACTTTGAACAATGAAATAAATGCTTTTTTCATTCACTATTATATTTCCTCTATTGACATACGCGTTATATTTTTGAAAATCATGGATAAAAATATCGAAAAGACCATGTTCAATCTACTCCACTATTCTAGTTTTTATGTTAGGCTAAGTAGTTGCATATGTGAAACATTCATTTTGAAAAAACTCAGGATCTTCTAACAGGTTGAAGTAGAGAATACGGCAGTCACTGTGTATGAATTTCAAGTGCGTACGCTTTTTGTTTTAACAATACGCCTGCCGCTTCCCTTCACTTCTTTCTACAGTCCATTTGGTTCACAACTCCAGTTGAAGATGTTTCCATTTATAAGCTTCTGAAGAAATGAATGTAGAAAAACACAAACCAGTTCACAAGCACTGTATCATTTCTTTTATGTTCAATTTCGCTAGTCAAAAATACCGCTGCCAGAGTAGTTTCAACGGGTAATTTTTACTAATTGAATATCAATTTCCATGAAAATATATATCGTTCTTATCTTGTGTATATTAAATATCAGAACCGATTGATCATTTTGAAAGTAAACGTGTTAATTTTAAATAATTAACGATCTATATGATTAATATCTACACATGAAAGAATTTGACCATTTTATGATATCAATTATCTGAAAATTTTCATTACTTCACTTTGGTGTTTATGGCCCTTGTGAAAATATTGCTTGATTGCGAAAAATCAAATTATTCTGCATACAAAAATTAAGAGAAGTCATTTATTCTGAGTTTTTTTATTATTCATAATTTTTTGTGAGCTCTTTTTTCATTTATCATTTATTTCCGTCTTTCTATAAATCCCAAAAATTGTTGTTCTCCAAACCATCGAACTAGAACGTTGACAAAGTTCTATATTACTTTTCAATGAATCCAAATTCTGACAATTATATTATTGTGATATGACACATAACCTTCATGCTTCTAGATGAATTGGTATGTTCTTATTCACTTGGTCTCATACATACTCACATACTAAACGCAGGCCGGTTCTTTAGTTGATCCTGCTATTGCTATTTCGGAGAGGCTAAGACCTACAGGGTCGGGTATATTAGACAAAATTTCTATTTTGGAGAACTAGAATAATCTCTTTTCAGATCGAGAATATCAGTGGTTGTTTTGAAATATTCGCTGAAAACTACAATTTACAAATTTTGTTTTTTTGGCTTAAATAGGTTTTACCGTTTCCGAAATAACTAAAAAAATCGGTTTGTATAGTAAAAATATATCTTTTTGGTTTGATGTTTCGTAACATTGTTAAACATTGTTCATTTAATAACAGCATGAATCTATCACTTGAGCCAACACAGTCAAAAATATTTTTGTGAAGTTCAATTTTAATGTTTATTCAAGTGATATTTCATTATTTTTCGAAAATGAAAATTGGCATTATGGGTAATGATGATTTGTTCTTCTTTTATTTTGGTATTAATAGTATTGCGGTTATTGGGAAGAAGCTTTTTTGGTTTCCATTTCTTCATATAGAAAACAATTATGAATGTATAAAGATGTAGACATAGATTCGTAATGTTATGAATGAACTAAGTGCATCATCTTGTACTGTTATCCATATTGGTGCTGAGGATGACGATGTTCCTTACAAGCAATCTTGTAAATGATATCTGAGGAAGTTTCTAACATTTGAATTCAACAATAATCTAGCAAAGTCAACGTCATTTAATTGGAGTCACAAGATAAATTTCAGTATGGGATGGAATTGATACTAATACTAACGAGTCTTAGAGCAACAACTTCTATAAATTCCTTGGACCCGATTTCGTTTCGAGGATTTTTTCATTTGCTACTTATCCTGTCTCGCTAAATTTGACTACAAGTTCATTAACGTATTTCTATGTATTTTTGGCAATTGAAACTGTGCTATAATATAAGCGCACTTACCGTTTCATAGCAAAAATTATTTATCAACACTCCTTCTGCAGTTGAAGAGACAATTGTGAGCAAAAGAATAGGTAAAGCGAGTAAACCAATCCCAAATGAAAATCGTGGTAACTACACGTCTCAAAGTTAATGAAAGCGTAACGTTTTTTTCCTTTTTGAAATATGTTTCACATCGTTTTTTCTTGAATCATCTCCACTGAATTGAATTAAAAAAAAAGAATGGTGAAAGAGACTTGATGATCTCTTTAAAGAATTGTCGCTTGAATCTTAATCCCATTAAGATTTAAAGATGGGTTCACAACCTATTTGTGAAAAGATTTTTTAAATATTTCTTCCTCAAAGTGAACATTAAGCATCAACAACTGAAAATCGATCTAATTCCATTTTGTTTGTATATAGAATCAGTCTACAGGTTTGTAGTACCATTTTTCTGTCATGAAATTACATCACTTTGATGAAGGTTGAAATACTTTTCTATGCAATGAAGTCAGTTTCGATTATATTTCATTTAATGGATCGAATATTAACCATGGAATCACTTTTTTTCAATAATTTGTCTTAATATTCAAATTTCAGTGAAATTTGAAATCTCCACACCCCACGCTGCGGGCGGGACGAAAATATGAATATATACCTATACCGCCCTCTTCTCCTAAAACATCCGCCTGGTAATTGCATATACATGAGCGAATTTCATATTAATTTCTGATTATACCGAAATGAACGACCACAAAGCTTTTATATTACGGGATGGCACGGAGCTTTAATAAGACCTGTAATCCGTACTCATATGGAAATAATCAGAGATATTACAAACGCCTGGTGGCACTGCTGTCCATTCGTGCTATTTGCTCAGACATTTACTGATCCAACATGCAAATTTTTTTCGACGGAATTTCGGGTTAATGAAAAATTTTAATTGGTAGGGTTCAGGAGTGAATACGGTATTTATATGTGAGAGGTGGGAGGTTTTTCGGAATGCTGAATTACCATTCCCGATAGCCACCATTTCAGCCGATATGACTTATGAAATTGAGTCATAAATTACAGATGACGATAATTTTCAATTATTTCAATGAAACACAGAGAGAAACTAAATCGTCAGTTGTTGTAGTTATTTCTTTGTGAAGTAATATGATATAATCATTAACCTTTCAAGCCGAGTACAATAACAATGCAAAAAAACATTGTAACTCAACAAGTATGTATGTTTGAATTGAAGGGGTTAGGAGTGATTAATTTTTGGGAAAGAAGTTTTTGGCTTTCTATACTCCAATAGCAATAGCATATGCTATTTCAAAACAGCGTAAAAAAGCATGCTTGTCTGAATTTCGCACGATTTTCACTAATGAAAGGGCGTCCAGAGAGAAGTTGAAATATTTAATTATGAACCGGATAAATCATAGAATCACAGAACATATGTAATTCATGTCAACTTTTATCCACATCGGCTTTAGATATGGTTGCTCGGAATAATTTATTTCAACTTTCACAACTTCAGAAATTTCCCATGAAATAAGTATCGTAAATAAAAAATACCACAAACCCATGAAAGTAGATCATGAATTGATCCACATATTCTGGGTCAAACTGTTGAACATTTTGTAATGAAAATGGATCCATGTCTTTTTTATCATCATATGAAACCACTAAATATTAAATCAATATTGTGACGTCATTGGTTGAATATATACTTTGCTTTTACCTTGTAGCAATCTTTTGAAAGGCCAGTTTTTATCGAGATTTCGCACTTTTTCATTATCCTATAAAAATTCATTATATGACTATTCAATATTTGTACTTCCTTTTGATGAATAACAAACGGCTGCTTCAATAATTACTTACTGTCAATATATCCACCCCTTTTCCCCCAAATCCGGTGTTCCCCAGAGTTTCAGTCCTCGCTCCCTCCCTATTTATAATTTACGCTCACGACGTCCCCACCATCCAGAAAATTCTACAATATGCCGATAAGACTATCCTCTACTCTTCTGCCTCCAACACCCGCAGCTTGCAAATTCAAGCACAAAACATGATCGACCACTTCGAGCAGTGGTGCAACAAGTGGCGTACCAAAATTAATCCACCAAAACCCAAACCATCCTATTCCGACATTCTCACACCACTACCCGCCCTAAAGTAAATCCCGATAACTAGAACCTCACACTCTTAGAAGAAAACCTCATACTCCAAGATTCGGTGTCCTACTTGGCGGTCACTGTTACGAGGATCCTCAACTGGGGTCGACCTGAGAGAAACTCTGGACAGAGTCTGGAAGAGAGCAAACCTGCTAAAAGCACTAAGAGGCAAGTTCGGGAAATGCGACAGTAAAACTCTCCTATATACTCATAAATCCTTCATAGGACCAGTCCTAGACTACAAAGCGATGATATGCTTCCCCCGAGACTATCCCACTGTATTCTAACTACGAAGAATCCTACGAAACATACACAACCTCCCTTACCGATACCCATCCCAAAACCTATATACCTAATAAACACTACATCAATCAACCTACGATTTCAGGAACTTCAAGGACGATACGCGACTAGAATGATGCGCAGCAGCAACACCGATGCCATCAACTCGCTAACACACCGTGAACTCCTCATGGAGGACTCAGAAGAATTCCTAGGAAGAAGCTTCCGTTTTCCCCAGCCAGACTCCTGGATCATTGGAAGGTCCGCCGGAGCAGATCCAGGATATCCTAGAGGAATTCCTACTTGGAATCAGATAGCGGACAGCTGTGTCCTGGAAGGAGCTGAAATCTGAAGCCATGACCCCCGGCCTCACAACCCGTACCAAAAAATCCCAATGACCACTGCAATCAACTCGGACCACTTAATGGAACATGCAAAAATGGATGGATACAAGGATGAAGATATTTTTTTATTTGTCGAAGGAAACCCTGGAAGTAATATAATTAAATGTTGGCCACATTATGGTTTGGAGGAGATTGAAGAAACAGTAGCTTCATCCCCATCGCTTAACAACCGTTTAAGAATTACAAGATGAAGATTATCTTCAAACAATGGGATTTTGCGACTGGTTCTCAATGGAAAAATAATCTAAATATCAATTTCATCAACCACGTTTTATTTACTGATAAAGCTACCTTTAATATAAATGGCATTACGAATCACCATAACGTACACATATAGGCCGAAGAAAAACCCTCATGCGAAAAAATAACTCATCACCAAAATACTTTTGAAATTGATGTATGGGCAGGCACAAACTACATTTACAGTTCTTAAATGATTTACCAGAAGAGGTAAATGTAGGAATGAGGCAAAATATGTGATATTCACAAGATGGAGCTCCAGCGCATTTCGGTAACGAAGTTGAGGAATATTTTTTCGGTCTGTACGGTCTGTGTAAGGAGGCCTGATGCACATATTTTTTAGCCAGCCAGTAGTCCAGATCTTGACTCTATTGACTTTGTTTATTGAAAGAGAACGTGTATTCTGTGAAAATATTTGGCGAACAACTGCGGCATCGAATCATTGAAAGTACAAATCGTTTTCGTCAGAAGCCTTTCGATCTGCCGAAAAATTCTTTTTTCCATTTTGAAACGTTGCCGAATGTGCACTCATGAAATTAGGCCACTTTGAACATTCATTTTAGGAAATATCACACAATTGTATTTTTTTTGTGTTTGCAAATAACATGACTAACCAGTTTATAATTCACTCTTTGTTACTCAAAATTTTTGTCACATCTCGATAAAAATTGGTTTTTTGAAAAAGTGCTACAGGGTAAAAAATTTCAAAAATGAGCAACTGTTTGTTATTTATGTGTAGGAACTACAAGTGTTGAACAACCAACTGAAGAATTTTTAAAGGTTAATGAAAAAGAGCCAGCATCTCCACAAAAAATGACTTTTCGAAAAAATGGTAGGTGGCAAAACAATCTCAAAAATAATGTATTGAACCAATGGTGTCAAAATACTAATTTAATTCAAGTATAATTGTGAAAAGTTTGGGGGTTTCAGGGGTGCTCTTACTTTCAGTCATGGATGCATTTTCATTACAAAATATTGAATAGTTCATGAAATATTGGAAAAAATAGATTTTTATTTTGTACTTTCCAAGGGCTGTAAAACAAATACAACAAATGCAAATTTTAGTGTTGAGTAGCCTCATTAAGTGGCGGAGTGTAGCAAAACGCTATTATTCCACAAACATTACAGAAAATTGCTTTATTCAGTTATTTTTATTAATGAAATGAATATATAGGTTAATGTTCAGACCACTATTGCCTAAGTAATTCCCTTTTAAGTTTAACTCCAGCAATTGTCGTGTAACTTGCTTTCGAATTGATGATATGTTGATAATGGGACCGAGATTGGTCACGTCGTTCAATGTGCTGAATTATTTTTATTGTTATTTTTTTAAACTTTCCTGCAAACTGTGTTGATTGAATAGGTGAGTTCGGATGTTATCTCCAAAATTCTTTTCACAACTCAATCGTTTGGATTTTAAAAAGGCGTTCGTTATTTCTAGAGTGGGTGAGAAAAGTTATTCTTCGCAGGACTACGGACTTTTGAAGTGGACATGCGCATTCGCAATTGTTTTGAATTTTTACTCTTTTACATTTCAGCCTCTGTGATGGTTGTTTGTAAATAATTAATTGAAAATCATGAATAACAGCAGTAGGAAATGCTAGTAATAGTAAGTGTTTTGTGGTTTTGGGTATTTCGGCCCTAGTCTGTAGATACCTCCTAAGTTAGGAAAGAACTTCAACATACGATGGAGTAAACATCCAAAAAAATTCAGTACAGTAGGTTCATCATCACCTCCGAATTTTGAAAAAAAAAAAGTATAAAACATGACGGTGAAATCATACAAAATAAAATGAGTCAGAACTTTCCAAAAAGTATACCTAGAAAAAATAACCACGGGCATATATTGGTTTTATTTTACTCTCGACATTAAAAAACAATGTTTAAAAATCGCTCCAATCCAGCTCCTCTTCAGTCTCATGATAGATAAATATCCGAACGTAGCTAAAATGTGTTGATTATCGTAAACAAACCAAAAAAACATATCTTGTGAGTTATGTTTTTCATTACTGAACTGGCAGCAAATAAACTATGCATCTACACTCAATGTGATGATTATTTTTCGATTTGCGATTCGCAAAAAAAGCAAATATTCGGATGAAGCACGAACGAGACTAACACTGTTACAGCGCAATATTACAGCGTCTCATCAGCGAACCGGGACAGTTCAGTGTGAAAAAATGAAGTGAATCATATACTTACACCTTTCAAGTACCTTAGACTTGAATAAGACTATTACTGAAAAACATTTCCGGATTCACGTGATGGGACTTAGAAGTATGCACCTTTGCCTAGTATTGTCTACAGGATGCTCCAAATTTTAGGACTATTGCAATATATCTTCAGATCCCTGAAAATCGTAATTTCACATTATCTATAAATCTGTTCATTTTTATTTTTCAATAGCAAACGGCTAACATATGTGTGGCAGAGCTCCAGCAATACATTGAATTTTGTGTCGAACAACAAATTAATCCTGATAATGACTCCACACACCAAGGGATCATCTAGTCTACTTTGAATTACGCTTATTAGTAAGTTCATGTACAAATTCTCGTAGATATATGTTTATATGTTTAAAATATGTTTTTCCGTTAACCAGCTGTCGCACCCCTACGAACGACAACCCTCAGAAGTAGAAACTTGTGCGAGCTAAGGACTAATGGGATCCTACCTCTTAACGTGTGATTCCTAACACGTAATAGGATAAATAATTTGATGAACGTTATATTCTGAGAATTCTGACAATATTCATCATTTGAGACTGCATTACTTACTAATTATGTATTTTCACAATAAATGTGCTAAAAAATTCACATTAAAAGATGAAATATGATGACTGGGCACGATTGTCTTGAAAAGTAAAAAAAAGATGTAAGAATAGTATTCTGTTCCGAAGAACTCGTCAGATAACAGAAATTAATGATGTAAAAAACTTTGCAAAGATTTATACTCACATTCATATAATAATAATAATAATAATAATACATTTATTGTGCATGAAAAATACATTTTAGACACAAAGGGGATCGGGTTAGCCGGAGGTTGTCTTCCACCCTTCCCATAACTGACATGTGTAATACAATATGAGATATTATAAACTAAAATAAAATACAAATACAACACAGGTATCCCTCATATAGAGGGATATAACTACATACACATTTCAAAGTGGAGATTTTTTTTATTACAATGAAGATGATGATGTAACAGAGTATCAATACATAAACAGACAATATACATATCATATTCAGATGGAGAAGATGTTTCACAATATAATAGGAAATATAATATATAATATAATAGGAATAATAAAAACATAAATAAATAAATAAATAAATATATCAAATCTAAGTATTCATCAATTTTAATTTTAATTCTCTTTTGAAGAGGTTAAACGAATTATTAAGTAATGACAGAATATTGTTCAGGTTATAAGGAGCAAAACATGAGAAACAACCTTCAAATTTTGTAGTTAGGTGCTGAGGAACACAGAAGGAATCGGTTCTTACATTTCTTACATTTACTGTATGAATGTCAGACCGTCTGTTTAATGAACGAAACAAGTAAAAAGGAATTTTGGTTTTCAACAAATTATACAAGAATAAACAAGTGAAATATTTTACCCTAGCTTTAATGTTCAACTCTTTCATATTCATTATGTAAGGCGTAACATGTTCTCTATACGGTATGCAACAAACGAATCGCATGCATGTATTCTGTAAACGTTGCAATTTCATTTTATTATATTCTGGTAAGAAGTTGTAATACACCATGCAACAATAATCAGTATGAGGGTAAATTAGTGATTTGACCAATTTGAGTTTCGTGTTAGAGGAAAGTTGAAATTTAAATTTGTACAAGTTTTTTAGCTTGAAAAACGAAGTTTTACATATATTTCTCACATGGTCATCGAAAGTCAAAGTGTTATCTACAATGACACCTAAGTTTCTTGCAGAATCCACCCAATTTATTTCAGAGTTATCTAAGGCAAGCGTATGGTTTCTTTGTACATAAGTGATTTGTGCTTGAGATCCTAAGCATAGGGCGACTGTTTTAGTGGGATTAATTTTCAACCCATGATTATTTGAGTAGATTGAAGTATTTTGAAGATCCTCATTTATGAATGTAATGCCATTTTCTATATCGTCGGGTTTAAAAGATAAATATAACTGAAAGTCATCTGCATATAGATGAACATGACAATTAGTTATAAAAGAAGGATAATCGAAAATAAAAATCGAGAACATAAGAGGGCCAAGAATACTCCCCTGAGGAACACCCGAACAGGTTTCCCTAAAAGAGGAGCATAACATATTTTGATCAAGTTTCACTCTCTGAGCTCGACCAGTGAGGTAACTAGACATCCAATTCAGTGTTGAATTGTCAAAGCCGATATACTTGAGTTTGGTAAGTAATAAGTTGTGATTAACTTATTAAGTAAAACCAAGAGTGAAATATATGATTTATCCCTGACTTTCCCAATGTCATCAATCACCTTCAAGAGAGCGGTTTGAGTTCCATGTTTCCGTCGAAACCCTGATTGTACATCAGGAAGAATTCTATGACTTTCCAAAAAATATTTTATTTGATTGGAGATAATTTTTTCAAATATTTTGGAAAAAGCAGGCAAAATATTTATTGGACGTAATTCATTGAGAGAGGAAGGCGAACTTTTTTTTGGAATGGGTATGACATTTGCCATTTTCCATATGTCGGGAAACACACCCTGATTAAGAGATTCGTTGAAGATATGTTTGATTTCATTGACACAAAAAGGAATAACAAGAGAAATCATCCTAATATTTATGTCATCTATTCCTAAGGCATTGGATTTGACATCTCTAACAGCGTTAAGGATGTCTTCGCATGTTATTTCAGCAAAAGAGAACTTTAATTCGTGATTCAATTTATTACTGTTATAGAAAGCGAAAGTATCATTGTTTATTGAAGTGTTACTGAGACATTCAGGAAATAATCGTTGATTTCTTCTGGATTTTGTAGCTCCTCAGGTAAATAAGTATTTTGCTGGCCAGACATTGTAGTAATACCCCAATTAGAAAATGTTTTCCGTATCATTCTACTGTTATTTTTGTTTTTATTTAGAACGTACTGTATGTACGCTTTTTTCTCTCTTTTCAACGCATCATTGATGTAATTACGTAAATCGACATAATATTTCCTATTAGCAGGTGTTCTATTTTTCAAATATTTGGCATGGGCCCTATCTCTAATGCGCATCATTAGTTTGAGGTTGTATGTTATATAAGGAAGACTTCTATATTTTTTATTACTTGAGCAAACGGGGCATGCTTATCGAATAAAAATAGGATACAGTCATTGAGAAAATTTACTTTGACATTCATTTCATCCAAATTGATGATATGACCCCAAGGTAGGCTATTGGCATCACGTGAAAAATTGTCATAATCTAAGTATTTGAAATTTCTATAAAGAATCAATTTATCACATTTTTCGGCCACATCTAGATCTATGTCACAACATACCAACATATGATCAGACATACCATTCACGTCCAGAGTATTCGAATTCCGCACCACAACATCCGAGCTTAGAATTCCGCACCACAACATCCGAGCTTACACAGATTATATCGATGAGGGATTCAGAAGTAGAAGTGATTCGAGTTGGATTTTTTCACAACTTGACATAAATCGAAATTGGAAATGAGCGAGCAAAATAGTTCAGCATATCTGGAATAGGGGGCTAACAAGTTGATGTTAATGTCACCCACTAACACCACCACTGAAGTTTCTAAATAAACACGTTCCAGAATTTCCCCTAAATCTTGCACGACGTTTTCAACATTTGTTCCTGGCGGACGAAAAACAACACCGACGGCAATTTTTTGTTTGTTCATATCCACAATCAACCAGAGCTGCTCCAGTCCACTAGGAGAAGTAGAAGAGTAATATATTTTGTATTTGTAGAGGTGTTTCAAGAAAAAACACACTCCACCTCCTCTTCCGTCTCGGTCCAATCGTAATAGACTATAATTAGGAATTGTAAAGAAGTTGTCAGAGGTACCAGGCGTAATCCAAGTTTCTGTAACCCCAATCAGAGAAATATTATTTTCTATAACACAGCGATAGTAGGAATGCCATGGACATATTTTATATAAAGATTATCCTCTCCCTTTTGTTTGCGTTCATTCATTTCTGAAATTACTTTTTTCAAGTGTTCACGTTGCATTATTGTTTTGTCGGTGCTGATTTGGACATTAATATTCAAAACTTTTAGTTTGTACTTGTTTTTCAGGATGCAGTTGACGTCTTCTCTATTGTTCATAACGACTTTAAGTGGAGAGATATTACTACCTTCCTTTCGTCCTATTCTGAATGTTTTTATTCTATCAGTATTAATCGAAGGTGCAATTGCCTTTATAATATCAATAGTACTTTTCTTATCTGTCTCTGGATCAACTTGCTGCAATTTATAAATGATAATATTACTCTCTTTATGTTGTCTTTCGGAGATTTCATTGATAATAGTTTCAGTGCACATTGAGTTTTTCCCATTTTTCAGACTTTTTATTTCTTCCTGTAATCCTTTGACCAAGGCATTGAGGTCTTTTATTGCTTGAGTCAGTTCCTGACAGTTTGCACACTCTGTACGTACAGATATATTTGGATCTCCACCAATGAGTTGTCTACAGTCCTCACATTTGTAAAATGTTCCTTGCGTATCGGTAAACAAAGCGAGTTGTTCTTTGGATAGGCCCAAACATCTGCAATGAAAAACTTTACTGCAAAAACTGCACTGTAGACCTGGCGCCTTATCATTTGTTGTTTTTGTATACTTGGCACATTTTGCTGAGATTTCGATTGAGTATTTGATCAAAAATGTATTCACTGAGATTTGTAATTGAATTGAGAAGCGAAATCACACACGTCTGTACAACACGACTACTCGAATATAGAACTATCAGATTTAGAATGAAACATATCTTAGTTAGAAATACTTTTCAGTTGAATTTCGACTTGAAAAAACTATTTTCAAATCAACTTTCGTCCTAAATACAACGAGCAAGATTTTCCTTTAAGGCTCTTGTAGCTTAAACTGGGCAGCTACGGGAAAGTAAAAAAAAAACATTATTCAATTCAGATCAATTCAGACCGATACCCACCCACCCACCTACTATACGGTCATTTGTGAACTAATATTGTTTCCTTTGTTAAGTATCTTATCACATCCGTATTCAATTTCATCAAAATGTTTCATTTTTCGAGATAACAATATCATTGTGGGTGTGTATGCATCATCATTTTGATAGTCAGAGAGCATGCCAACATTTTGAACAATTTAGTACGATCATACTGTCGAAAAAATTGAAAAGTTTTATGGAACTATGTATTTAAAAATTAAAATTGTTCAACTATAGCATAAAAAATATGTACCAAGTGATAAATTTATAGTGAATATGAACTATTGTGGATCAACTTTCAATACTCAAATTGATACTGATGTTCCCCAGGGCTCGGTTCTCATTTCATATATTGATGAAATTATTAATCCGTTTCCTAACGTAAAAAAAAATAAATTTATATTATGCTCAGGTGAAAGGTAGACTCAGGTACGGAAAGAACATTGAACATTGTAAAAGAACATTAGTAAATTTATAGCTAGCATCAAAAGTGGCTATTCGTGTCAGGATATTTCTGAAAAATACAACATATACAGGACTTCAGACATTTGAACTATTTGTCATTGTATAGAAAACTGGGTCTGACTTTCATGTGATGGCGATTTTCATTCATAGAATACTCGTTGTGACAACCATCCTAATCAACCCTTCTCTTAAGTTGAGGTTATGTATAAAGCACCAAATAGAATTGTTATACAACTTTACAATTCACCACCTGATTCTTTAAAAAGTCTAAAATATGCCAACGTCAAAGTGACATCAAATATTCATGGGTTTTAATAAAATGAGAATTTTGGGCCTCAAATATTCAAATATTCTTAGTAAATGAAGAAACATATTAAAATCGACTGGTATGTGAGAGCGGTGCTGGTGTTGGATTCGGTTCGAACCAAATATTCCAGTTCTTTCTCTTAGTTTGCTTATTTGGTATTTGTTTTCACACTGTCTCATTCTTGTCTTCCTTTTAGGCCTGCGTTTCGTGTTTCGGTTTGTTTTCGATTTGATGAAATTATTAATTTATTTTGTATAATAATAAACGATAAATGAATGAAGTACATCTCATGATGTTTCATTCTATTGAAATTATAACCTTGTTCGATATCCACTCCTTCAGAAATATTTTCACCAAAGGAAATTAGGGTTAAATGTAATTGTGGTTCGCATATTTTGCTGATCCAATGAATGAACAACTGATTATGATCAACATAATTCGGTCCTTTTATTTCACATAACTCATAAAATTGAGATTTTGAAATAAAGTTTTTGAGTTTATGTTACCACTTTTTGTTCTGGAAATAATCTCAAAGTATGTCCCTCGAACTCATTCAAACAAAATATTTTCCAAAATTTCATTTGCTTTCGTTTATGATTTATTGAAACAAAATCCCTTCTGAGGTTTCAGAATTTAATCAAGTAATCATATTTTGCTAAGCAAATTTTTGAAAATTATGATTATCTACGCACATTTCACTTGTTGCACTTGGGTTAGAGCCCTTGAATGAGACACTCAGAGTTTCCGTCGAACACTTGACAAAAATTCTAATGACTTCAAATGTCATTTTTGAATAATATTTTTCAATATTCACTGTTTATGAGCCAGTTAGGAACTGGTAGTAAGACAAATATTTCTTTTGAAGTGGTCTTTTCATAGGAATCAATTTAATTTCTTACTTTTATTATAGATTAATAAACTAAGTAACACAATTAGACAACAATGAATAAATCGTATCAGAAAATTGTATCGAGAAGGCATACATACGTCCTAGAAAATAAATATTACGAAATATTCATCTCTACCACCGTTCATTCCCGGCTACTACCACGCTTGATATTGGTCTCGCAGATGTTTTTTATTTATTCAGCAGCAGAATCATGATGAAATTATTCGAGTGGGTCACCTACAGACCAGTTTCCAGGTATTAACTCTTATCAGTGCAGTGCACCTTGATGAGCTACGTTGCATAAATGTCTGTAGAATATAATTCAATATCCAGCGTGGTGTTAGTCGAAGAAGTAGTTGTTTTCCGGCAGAAATTTACCACATCTTACAGTGTGGGTAGTTGGAAGAGAATAATATTTCCAAATTTTATTTCAAAATATTCACTTCCTAGCACAATTAATACATTTTAAAGAAAATTTACGAGTATTCTCTACAAAAGATGAATTACTTGTCTTACAATTGTTCTGGTTCGAGAAATACGCTCAACCTCTCCGACTATAACGTGAAAAAAATTCTACGAATCTTCTCATATCTGTACGTGAAAAAAAGCTCATTAGCGTTGCCCACGCTGAATGCAAATGCATTCACTGCTGGAAGGAAGTACTTTTGATAACTTCTCAGGAAACGAGCTAGGGTCAGTGCAGGTTTGTGGGATGATGTCTTTCTTCACTAGTTGCCGACAAGATTATAGAGGTTAGGCTGGCAGTGAAAGTTCATTAGCTGATAGCGGGTTGGTTATCTTTACTTTTGTTTCGCTTGAAAGTTTCATTTTTTTTGTCGTGGAATTGGGTGGATGATTGTACATACAACCGACAGGATATTTTTATAACCGACACGTTCGTTATTAAAATATGCCAAAGGACAATCAAAACTTCAAAAGAATATCATCGCACTTCGACAATAGTTGAATAACTTATTGAATTGTTGACTTATTATTTTTATTCAGATATCTTATCACCATTCAAAGCACATTAACGTTTTCATCATCCTAATTTTGACTCATTATAAATCCCTTGACGAATTTTCAAGTCAAAGACCTGCCGATGGAATTCTAAAACATATATATTTTATTCATAATTCAGGATTCCATAACAATTTCCACTTCAATACAGTGTTATATTGAAACACTATTTGAAGTTACTTTCATCAACTTTCATAATTATAAAAATAATAGTGACAGTAAAGATACTAGATCCTAAAACCATTGAATACAAATAACCCTCTTTCAACAAATAGTCAGAAATCGAATCTATCTAGAATACCATTTCATTCTATTCTATCTGGATTTATTTTGAAATGTAATCAATCAATCAATCAATTTATTAGTTAAAGAAGTGTTGAATTACAATACAGTTGCCTACATTGTAACATACTAACTTAAGTAACAGATGTGCTCAACAAAGACAGACACCAATCAACCTAACATTAAAATTAAAATAAAAACTAGACCATCAGAGTGAAAAAAAAGTATTTGTAAACAGAAGAATAGTTCTAGTAAACAGAAAAGTATGCACAAATTACAATAACCAGAACCATTACACGTAAAAACATGTTAAAAGCATATACTTCCCAAGCCATACGATAGTCACAGATTGACCACCGATCCCGTCATCATTGGACTGAGAAAAATTTAGCTTTGTCTGTCAGTCTTGGAAAAAATACTATTTAGAAGGCCCAGGTAGGAGAACACGTACTGTATACCTGCCCCACACCGTATCAGGTTTTCAGTATTCAGCAGATATCCACTCCGATAATTGAAAATCCAATTCCTTCTTTCAAAGTGTTTGTCAATGCCCCATCTGCCCGTGAACGAGGTAACCAACCACATATCCGAAATTTGCCCAATTCCTCGTATAAGGAAGAAAACTTTACAAAATGAATGTGCATACTAGCTGTAATTCAAATTACGTAAAAAATAATCGGAAATCATCGACTTCATATTGATGATAGACACTACCTTGCACTGACTAGTGGCCAAACAGCCCGAAACCGGTCTGCAAGTGTGTTCCAATAAATGAAAATCGATTCCGGCAGTTGTATCGCCAACAACATATGCAGGAATAACTTCAGTGAAGAATCTTGCACTGACACCTGTCGGATATAATCCAACGTCGTTCGTGGTATTAGTCAGGAGAGTAGTTGTTTTCTGATAGGTGTCAGTCCATTAACCTACAGTGTAGGTAATTTGAGATAATTTTTGTGTTGATATTAGATGCGAAAGTAATATTTTTGAATAGTCTAGACCGGGGGTTCCCAACCGATGTGAGCAACATGGTGTTAAGAGCAAACATGACTTAGCTCACGGGTCGCTAGAGAAACGAAATACCCATAACCCAGTGAACGACCTGACAGCTTTTTTTTTTTAATACATTGGAATTTATAATTCCTAGGTAATGAAATAATAAAACACTTTAGGAATTTTACCTAGGAATCCCCAGATAGTACAATTGGTAAACAAGGGGTGTTTCATTTTTTACCTATGGGTCTTTAAAAGGATTGTCTTTTACTTTCACTTGGCATTACAGGGTTCGTTGTGGGTGTTGTAATGGGGAATGTTCCTCAAGAGGAAGATTAAAACTCTTTCTCTTTGAAGATGATCCCTTGGTGATCGAAACACGTGTCGAGGTGTTAAAAATAACGATTTGGTGTTGGGGAAAAAACTCCAGTAATATTTATTAGGTTAGGTTAGGTTAAGTTATTATTAAATTAAAAAAATACCACTGTCAAATGACACAGTAAAAAGACGAATTGACGATATGTCTAATAATATTGAAAAAAAACAGGCTTTAAAGTTGACGAAAGCACTGATGTTACAAACATGGAACAGCTACTTGTTTTTGTGCGATTTGATTATGATGAAGAGGTGATAGAAGAGTTTTTTTTCTGCAAACCAAATACCACAGCGACAGGACTAGCAGCAAAATGAAGGGAGTGGACTGGATCAGAAATAATTTTTCGGAAACCTCCATTATTCCTAATGTTGATATTTCAATCACAGGCAAACAACAACAAGTTTCGCACTAAAGACTATAAAAGTATATTTTGTTTGATGATTACTTTTTTGCTGAATTTTTAATATTTTTTTATTTGTATATTTTTAGACTATGGTACCTTCAGTTTTTTTTCTTCATTTCACTTTCATATTTATCAATAGGGAAGTAGAAATTTGCATTGCATTGGTTCAGAACCGAGATTTACTTAGTTCCAATAGTTTTCAGCTTTCAAAATTTCTCAATAACTTCTAAAAGTTTCATTGTTCGTCACTAGTTCAAATTATTAATATTTTGCGAGTATTTCCTCGTATGATAAAATTGTTTTGTGTAAGAGTAAACAGAAGACTGTTTGGAATAGGACTTTTGTTGTGAGTTGAGTGGCACTAGACAGTGTGAACATGTGAAACGTGTCCTTCAACCAAGTTAATTTATTCCGCTTTGTTGGACCAACATATTTGTCGTCCCATTTTATTTTGTAATTTTTTTTCATAAACATCATCCTGTCTTTCAATTCGCTAATACGTGCTGAAGTGCCTTAGCATTTCGAAAGCTACTTGAAAACTTTTTGAAAGCTTTGTTTGACTTTTTGAAAATATGGTTCAATTCATTGATATATTTTGCTTGATATGTAAGAATATGGAGAAATGTTAATAGTCTGCTAAATACAGTCATTTCCTCAGAAAAATCATTCGGTAAAAAGATTTTTTGAAATCTTCTGTCCTATTAAACATAAACCTAGGTAGTTCATTTCTTATTACCACGTTAAATACATATGAAGCATACCTGCACACTTCACAAACAGTTCTGACCCTGGACCAAAAAGAGGGTAAATAAATTCCATGAAGATGAGTTCATATCGCTGTACATTAGTCAGCAGCATATCCAAGATGATTAATGACGTATAGACAAATTCTAAGTTAGCAATGGAACAGCCCACGTACCGGCTACGACGTAACTTTTTATACCTAAGTACAAAAAGTGCTCGGAGAAGGACATTTTAAGTTCTGAAAATGATAAACGCGAGGCCTCGAGAACTCTGAGATTGTTGATGCTATCGGTGAAGTATCCCAATTCAGCGTGGAGGCGCCCAAAATTGCTATACACGACCCTTGATGTCTGCAGGCATCAACCGTCACGCAAAAAATAAACAAACTTGTATACGATGGCGATGCTAGCGAAATAGCCAAGGATTTGTTTTTATAAAACAAAAGGCAGTATTGCAGAAACGTAGAACGACCGGTCGGGAAATCTCCGTTTGTTTTTTCTTATTCAGGTTTTTTCTCACTCGAAAATATGCTTGACTTTTATTCGGAGTTCCGTTTATGTCAACATTGTGGAAAATGAATACTGTGATTGTCGTCTTTCTTCAATATTAAATGCAAAAATTAGTCCCGCAGAATTACAATTGTTTCAGTATTTCACTTTTACAATTGCAAAGCATATGTTCTTGTCAAGTGATAAAGAGTAAAACTAATGAACATAGATATGCATCCAAATGAATTATATGAAACTCAGGAAAGAAGAAAATTAGATAGATAGATCTTTATGGTCTAAAATGTAATACAATTTGTCAACAAAGAGTGTCATGTTCATAAATACATAAAATGTTGAAAATATATAAAATGTTGTTTTTTTAAGACTATATAGGTAGTATTCACAAAAATAAAGTGAAGTATAAAAGTAACAGACAAAAAAATAATCAAAACATATCAAAGATAAGAAAAATGTACAAGTATGTTATAAATAAAATAACACAATTTCAAAATAACTTGACATAAATCGTAATATACGTCGTGGTATTCCGAAAGACTAGAATTTGTATGCAAAATACTCTTCCAATCTGTCAGGTCAAGGATAATGTGGGCAGTGGAAGAGCAAGTTTTGTATCGCTACGCGTAGACCTTTCTGTATGGCTTTCAAACTTTCCTTTATGTTTGTAAAGTAAGCAGACAGTCTCTAGAATGTATATTTCAAATATTGGTAATATTTTATTTCTGCAGAAAAGTGGCCTACGAGTCACGCATCTTCAATTTGAATATTATTCTCAAAGTTTTTTTCTGGATAACGAATATACTCTGCATCAAAATCTGGCTGCCTGAGCCCCAGAAACGAATTTCATACCGGAAATGTCTCTCCTTAAGTGAATAGTATGCATTTATTGCTGCTGAAAATCTAAGTTCACGAGATAAGACATTTATGGCAAAGCAACCAGAAGATAAATTCTTTTTCAAAGCAGTAATCTGCTTAAATTTTAAATTACTGTCAATGAATATACCAAGAAATTTAGTTACAGGCTTACTTTTAATTATGTGTTCACCTAGTATTACTTGTTTTAAGTCCCACTTGAATATTATCAGATTTGTTTTAGAAACATTCAGCGATAGCATATTCGATTCACATCATTTTTTAATTTTTTTTAAATATGAGTGTACAGACCAAGTCAAATAATAAAATTAGGCCTAGACCTGACCCCTGAGGAATTCCGCGTGAAATTTTTCCACTATCAGAAATGTTGCTCAATGTTATTTTTTGACTTCTACCAGTAATATTAGATCTGAACCATTCTAAGGCCGTTCCCCGGATTCCATAATGGAAGAGTTTTTGCAGCAGGATTTCATGTTCCACGCAAGTAGTATAGCTAACGTGGTTCTAGATACAATGGTAACCATGCCATCGAGCTGTCCATCGAGAGCGTAAGGGGTGCGGTTGTGTGGGGTGAAGAAGCGTGTCAAAAAGGCCTTGTTGTCGAAGAACAATGGTGTGCCAAAGAGTTCTTGAGCAACCCTTGTGTAGATCGTCAATGACCAGAGGGTTGTGATGGTCAATGACCAGAGGGTGTTGTAAGAAGAGGCCTCGACAGGTGTAGGTTAGCCGTGTCGTAGAGCCGTTTTGGCTCAGTGGATGGTCTTCGGGCAACCCTCTTCAACCCTCTTCGACCCTCTTCGGGCAACCCTTTTCGGGCCCGGGGCACCCTCATTAGGCGACCCCTTTTCGTAAAAGCAGGCGTACGCCAATGTGTTCGTTTCGTAAAAGCAGGCGTACGCCAATGTGTTCGATGAGTCGCCAGTTGACCTTGAGACAACTTTGTATCAGTTAATTAGGATATCGTTGCATTGGAATACTTGTTTGCCTGATAATAAACCAGATTAGCTGACCTTAAGGTCATATGTATGATTAAATATGGATATTTTTTGCAAATGAATTGGAAAATACGTAATTCCTCATGAATACAAGGTTTCATTCGATTTATAATAACAAGTAGAGTGTAATAATAAAAATAACATTGCTACGTTTTTTATGTTTTATTTTTATGTAATAAAAATTTTTATAAATGATTCAATATATGATCTACAAACTGGACAATTATCACATCTGATAGAACAATCAATGCAGCATGCTATATGTTTACATGGTACAAATAATATATTCATTTCTTTTTCTAAACATATTTTACAAATATTACTTGAATTTGTGGGAACGTTGTCTTTGGGTGGTTTTTCTTGAGTTTCTTTTCCAGAGAGCAATGTATTTCCATCAAAAAATATACAATCTGGTTGCCATCTGAAGTGATCCATCAGCGGATCGTCTCCCATTTTCCATTCAAATCCTTCAATGTGACATTTTGGACACGCAACAATATCACCTTTACCAGTATAAATGAAACCAGCATCAGCAAGTTTATCTTTTGGAAATTCATGTGTCCAATTATGAAAAGTTTCGATTCTACTTTCAAAAGTTTCGAAATTTCTTTCGTGTATCAAATGCATACGTGCTTCGACTTCCATTCTCTCTAATGAATTCTGTTGAATTCTCATGCAATTATGTTAGCTTCTCGCAGTTCTTCAATAATGGAATTTATTTCATTTTGATGACCTGAATGACCTGCCTGCCTTGAGGATAGTAGTAAACGTAATCTGTCGCAAAGTTCGTTTGGATCATCCCATCTAATATAATCTATTTTATTGTTATTTGCTTCCATAAACATACCTTCTCCCGATATACCAGTTATTGGAGCTATTATATTTTTATATTTTTGCAATTTACTACCGTCAATTTGTTTATTTGGTTGATAATGCCGCCGGTGAGCATTCGTTTTCAAAACAATTTGTTTATAATTTTGTTGATCTTGTTCGGTGAAATTTTCAGGATATTTTTTGAAAAGTAATTCATATAGACCGGGTGTACCCTTATATCTTCTATTTTTAACGATTACATCTGGACCATCAATGTGCAGTCTTGAATCTCCGATTGATAGTTTTTCAGTATTTTCATCAAGTCGTACACCATATTTGTGATCGAATTCTTTTTTGTCTACATCATGGTGCATCTCATTGATATACTTTCTTGGAAGAGGATCATATTGATTTAAATAATCAATATATGAAGTTTGTGTAATATCTTTCAGACGATTAACTCCAGATGAATGACTTTCTTCTTCTTCATCTTCAGACTGAATATTTTCTACAATAGATTGCTTGATTTCACTTGGTTCATCATCATCAGAATGTGAAACATTTTCTATTTTTGGTTCTGAATTTGATAGTAGTTTCATTGATAATCGACGAGGAATCTTGGGAAACATCTTTTCATTTTTTGGAGTTTGCAATAAGTATTGTTGTATTGGAGACGTTTTATATGTTTCAGATGATGTTTCTTGTTGTTCACCTATTTTAGGAATTTTGTCTTGTAATTTATTCTCTATATTTTTCAGGTGTTTTGTAATTGGATTGAACATACTTTCATGTAGTAATTCACCATGTTTCAAAAATTCCAATTTATTTTTAACAATTTTCCGTTTATTAATGAGCCTTTTTTTCAGTTCTATGTCTTCACTTTTCATTGTCAAACTGGTCTCTATCAGGTTTTGAATAGATCAGGTATTTGAATAGAATGAACCGACACTTGATCTGCTTCTATCAGGTCTGTTGAACTGGTTTTGATCCGGTTTGAACCGGTTATGAACAGGTTTTATCAGGTTTGAACTGGTTTACAACAGGTCTGAACTGGTATTAATCTGATAATGTGGTTTGTTTCCATTTTTATTCTTGAATGTGTATGAAGTGATCGAGTCCTTTGCGGTAACGACCCCTATTGAGACAACAATCTTTAAAAATAGTAATAAATCCATAAGGTTCTCTCCAACATAAAGAACAAATCACCTTGAAGGTATCAAAGGTCATGTCAGTTCCTACATGATCGGTATAGATGTGTCGCAAGTTTAGATCATCTTGTTTGAAAGCGATTAAACAATTGGCATTGTCTCGAATTAAGTGTTTGGGTATTTTTGCATAACTTTGATTCAAATAAAATGGATCGACAGCAGCATGTCTCGCCATACTGAAGTATTCTCTTATAACTTCCTGATTATCACAAGCAACATCATCAAAAATAAAAATCGAATTGGGATTAGCTTCAGACGGATGCATTATATTTTCACTGGCACTGAATGCGTAATATCCGATTCCTTTTATTGGTTTAAGCAGGTGCTCCAAGTACCTATATTTAGGTTGATTAAGTGATTTAGAATACACATATATATTTTCAAATTTCAATCCATTTTCATGCTCCAACATATTCACCATTAAATTTGTTTTACCGCAGTTTGAAGGTCCAACAATTATACACCTTATTGTAGAGGGGAATAGCATACCATGCTTTTTGAAAGTTTCCTCTGTTTCAAATATATTATTCTCGATTGGTAGAGCAATTTTTTGCGGAATTACTTTAATACCTTGCATATCTATTTCCAATAAAATACTTGAGGTAACTGAATTTTAATCAGTCAACTTTCAAACTTATACGCGAAAAGATCTAATATGCAACGTTACGGTGATGGGTTGGTGAATAGCGCTATCAATAATTTACCGGTTGAATTGCATATACCCGGATATAAATATTGCGGACCAGGTACAAAATTACAAAAACGTCTGGCTCGTGGTGAAAAAGGTATAAATGGTTTAGATGAAGCATGTAAAAATCATGATATAAGTTATTCACAAACCAAAGATTTGAATCGTAGACATGAAGCTGATAGAATTCTAGCTGAGAAGGCTATGACGCGATTCAAAGCGAAAGATAGTTCATTAGGAGAAAAAATGGCTGCCCTAGCAGTCGCAGGTACCATGAAGGCAAAAGTCAAATTAGGTATGGGCTTACAACGTCGTAATCGTACACCTTTAACTGCTAATATCAAGAGAAAATGTATTCAATTATTGAGTGGAATGAATAAACGACTAACAGATGTAACGAAGAATATTGAAGAGTGTTTAAAACTTCTCAACAGTATCAATGGAAATAAAATTATTCGAGTTGATAAGAAAAAATCTAAGACTAAACGTCTGCCGCCGCCGCCGCCACCGAGACGAAAACGACTTATTATCGATAACAAAGAAGAAAATGAACCTATGGATATTGATATAATAGAAGACTTGAAGCGTGCTACTAAAAGAAAATTCCTCAACGATATACCTGTTATCCCAGATAAAAAAATGAGAATAATCAACTCAAGAGAAAATAAACCCAAATTATCTGCGAAAAGAAAAAATTTAGAGCAACAAATCGAGTCAGATATTCAGAAAAATGGTTCAATTGAAGGAATAAATGAACAAATGTCTCAGCAGCAGCAGCAGCAGAATCCTAAAAAACGAAATTTGGAGGAAGAGTTTGAAAATGTTGATAATAAGAAAATGAAAATATCCATATAAATATTTACTGTAATAGGGTGAATCTGTCAGTGTATCGAGTAATTCATAACGAGATGGTTGTCAAAAAATGTAAAAGAAAACAATCTAAAAATAAGAGGAAAAATATCTCTAGGAAGAAAAAAATTGTGAAGAAATGTAGGAATAAAAAGGGGATGTGTTTCATGACAGCGACACGAAAAATAAAAAAACAAATCATCAGTAAAAAACCAAAGACTTTAGGAGAAGCTGTGACGGTAGCTTTGAAATCTGCAAAAAAATTGAATATTAGACCAACACGTGTTGTGAAAATACCCAAAACAGGTGGAATACTTCCTTTGATTCCAATTTTTGCTGGGTTGAGTGCACTCGGTGCCCTAACAGGGGGAGCAGCTGGAATTGCCAAAGCTGTAACTGATGCTAAATCTGCAAAAAATCAGTTAGAAGAAGCTCAACGTCATAATAAAACTATGGAATCTATTGCATTGGGAAAGGATTTTATTTAAGACCTTACAAAACTGGTTTGGGGTTGTTTTTGAATCGTACCACCGTTTGAGAGGGAGAGGTGAAACATGAAAAAAATTCCTCATAATCGTCCGTTATCCAATATCGACTTGATAAAGTATGCAAAGGATTTAAAAATTCCATTCTTCAGATCTGTCTATATGAGAGATAATTTACCGAAAAAAATCCGAAAAAAAGAAAGAGGAATAATAAATCTCGATAAACAATCTGGACCTGGGACTCATTGGACTGCCTACCGCAAAAATGGTTCTCATATAATTTATTTTGATAGTTATGGTAATCTGAGGCCACCTCTGGAAGCTTTAATATACTTCAATTCAGATGGACCTTGTCTCATTAATTATAATCATACTGTATATCAATCATATAATTCTGTTAATTGCGGACAACTATGTTTGAAATTTCTTTCTCAATAAACATGTATGCAATCAATGTTTTCTCTTCATTCTACAGATAACCTTTAACATGTGTTCATATACGTTCACCTTATCAGGCCGAGATTCGATTCTCTCGTCTAAAATTAATCCTCCTATCATACTGGACGATACAAAAAATTATGTTTTAGGATTGATTGACTTTGTAACATTCAATACAATACCGAATGTGGATGAGACTAATAATATTTTTTATATTGGGTCTACAAAAATCAAGATTCCTCCTGGTTCATATGAAATATCTGATATAGAGAGTGAAATTATGAGGCAATTGAATGAAGTGAAATCGAAAGAAAGTACGAAACAAGAACTCAAGGCGAAAACTTCAAATATCATAACTAAAGAAGAGGAAAATTCTGAGAGTAGTATCGATCTGAAATTGTATGCAAACCGAAATACTTTGAGATATGAAATCATGTCCAATAAACCAATTCATTTTGAAAAACCTAACTCATTGGCACCTCTATTGGGATTCGAGAAAAAGAAATTACAACCGAATAGAAAACATATATCGGTTTTTCCAATCAATATCTCCAAAGTGAATTCGATTTGTGTTGAATGCAATTTAATAACGAATTCATTCAATAATGACAGTGCCGTACATTTGTTACATATGTTCTACCCCACCGTACCAAGTGGATTTCGAATTATTGAAAAAGTTGCAAATGTTATCTATTTACCAATCAACACCAGACATATCGATGAGGTTTTCCTTAAAATAAATGATCAAGAGGGTAATTTAGTCAATTTCCAACAGGAAACGATAACAGTAAGACTTCATCTCAAAGAGCAGCTCTGATGGTATTCTTATATAATATTACAACTTTTCCAACAACATCAACAACAACAGCACATAGTATAATTGATAAAGATCCTGGAAAATGTGTCACTATAGGAAGTGCTGTTAAACGGTTAACATCAGAAAATCGACAGTTTCTTCTTTCACTTGGTTTTCGAGTACTTTAAGTGACAAAGTGTCAAAACGGCTACTTTTTACGAGTTTTGGTGTAACCTCAAAGTCAACATCAGTTCAAGATTCAGACAAATTTTATTATTTTTCAAGTGTTCTTGCGGTGGCAGAAGCAGCAGCAGCAGAAGTAGCAGAAAAACAAAAATACTAGATAGTGGAAAAAGGAGGAAAAAAACGCAAAAATGAGCTTTAATATATTGAATATTGGTGAACATGTATTGATGGATGATTCTATAACTAATTACGAGATGCATAGTCATCCACCTTATGCAAATACGACATTCAATAATTCTGATGAAATTAGAATTCCTATTCAAACTCAAGATATTTATACATTACCATCCCAAAGTTACCTTTATATCGAAGGACGATTAACCGATGCTGAAAATAAACCTAGTATAACATTAAATTTTGTGAATAATGGTATGGCATTTCTGTTCGATGAGATAAGATATGAGATAGGAGGCACAGTAGTGGACAGGGTGAGGAATCCAGGTATAACATCATCTATTAAAGGATACATCTCCTATACAAGTAGTGAATGTGATAGATATAATAATGCCTGTTGGAATCATTTGGAATATCCAAAAGTATCCGATTCGAATGGATACTTCAACGTCTACATACCCCTGAAACACCTTTTGGGTTTCTGTGAAGATTTCAAGAAAATAATCGTAAACATTCGCCAAGAATTGGTACTCATTAGAACAAGTAGTGACGTAAATTCTGTAATATCAACAAAGGATAATGAAAAACCCAAAGTTAATTTAACTAAAATTCTGTGGAGAATTCCTCATGTTCAAGTTTCCGATACAGAAAAATTGCGATTACTCAAGTACATTGAAAAAGGACGTGACTTAGAAATTGCATTCAGGAGCTGGGAACTACACGAATATCCACTTTTACAACAAACAATGACTCATTCTTGGAATGTGAAAGCATCTAATCAATTGGAAAAACCTCGATTCATCATTGTAGCTTTTCAGACTCAGAGGAAAAATCAGATCAAGAAAAATATTAGTCATTTCGATCATTGTAATATTACCAACATCAAACTTCACCTCAACTCAGATGTATACCCTTACGATAATATGAATTTGAACTTCAAGAAAAACCAGTTTGCATTACTTTACGAGCTCTTCGCTCAATTTCAAGAATCCTACTATTATAAAACTTCTGGAGAGCCCTGTCTTACATTGACTAAGTTTCACGATATCGCACCTCTATTTGTTATTGATTGCAGTAGACAAAATGATAGTTTAAAGGTAGGAGTGCAAGATATAAGACTCGACTTCGAAGCCAGTGAAAATATTCCTGCAAATACGTCAGCATTTTGTTTGATTTTACACGATCGTTTACTCAGATACAATCCACTAACGAATTCTGTGAAACAATTCTAGAGTGAGTTTTATGATGAGTAGTAATAATAGAATAACTTTCAATGAAAAGAAAAATGAAGTTCATTACATATTTGCTTGGAGTTTCGCCTATAGAAATGCAAGAAAAACTTATTGGGAATTTTTTGCCATTGATCGAACACGCTTTCAGCGACGTATTCGGAGCAGTTCAGCTTTTATAGATCCAATTTTAGAACATTCACATAGACAAAAAATTTTTGACCAAAGATTTCGCGAGAAGAGCTTGGAGAATTTTAATCTTATTTGATAACAGAAAAGTATAAATATATTCATTGGATTTATAGGTACTTATAACGTTTCATCTCAAACATGAATACACAACAATATGATCAAATTGACATTGAACAGTATACCAAAAATTTGATTAGAGAACTTTGTCCTGATATGGAAGAGCATAAAGTGTCTTCCGAAGCAAACCGTTTGATTATAAAAGCTTCCAGAATTCTTGAGAAGAGGAGAGCACAACCACCAAATCAAATTCGAAACAAAAATCCAAAGGATCCAGGAATTAGAAAATGAGTACCATTGTTTTATGAAATATGTATGACAGATAGTGTATGTATTAATAAAATTTCATCAATTTTCTTGAGTTTTCTTCTGACCGTCATACCATGAACTTTCAAACTGATGTTAAAAGGGATATTATTGAAGAACTTCATAAACAAGCCCGAATCAATTTCAAAAGACGAAGAGTAATCATTAAGGGTTTCGATGATCTTTTTCAAGCTGATTTAGTTGAGATGATACCATATTCTAAAGTGAATAAAGGATATAAATATATTCTAACTGTGATAAACTGTTTTTCAAAGTTTGCTTGGGCACTACCTTTAAAAAATAAGACAGCTAATGCTGTGTCCAAAGCTATGGAAGAAGTTTTACGTAAACAATCACCACAAAATTTACAAACTGATTCAGGTAAAGAATTTTTCAACTCAGAATTTAAGAAATTGATGGAAAAATATAAAGTTAATCATTATAGTACGTTCAGTGAAAAGAAAGCATCAATAATTGAGAGATTCAATAGAACAATGAAGTCTTGGATGTATAAAGAATTCAATTTTCAGGGTAACTATAAGTGGCTTAATGTATTGAAGCATATTTTGGAAAAATATAACAATTCCACTCATAGAACCATTAAAATGAAACCTGCTGAAGTGAGTAAAAAAGATGAAAATAAATTACTTCACACAGCCTACAATCATATCAAACAAATTGACTTCAATAATAAATTCAAAGTAGGAGATCATGTACGCATATCTAAATTACGAGGAATTTTCGATAAAAAATATTTTCCAAACTGGTCAACAGAAATTTTCACGATAGCAAAAGTACAATTGACAAATCCTGTAACCTATTTACTGAGAGATGATAAAAAGCAAGATATTTCAGGAGGTTTTTACAAAGAGCAATTACAAAAAGTAAAACATCCTGATATATATCTCGTAGAAAAAGTACTTAAAAGAAAGAATGGAAAAGTTTTCGTTAAATGGTTAGGATTCGATGACAAACATAATAGTTGGATAGATAAGAGAAATATTGCGTAATCAGCATTCGTATTATAAATACTCTATGAATCAGTATATTACTTTATTTTTACGGTGTCATTGAGTGTGGTATCATGTTTATCATCGATGTGCAAGGTTTTCAATATGGTAAAGGAAATTTTTTATGTAAAGAAATTGCAATTTTGAATGTTGAAAATGGAGTATGGTACCATCGAATGATTAATTTACCAATAGGCATCAATCAATATATGCCTCATGTGAAAAAACATATGAACTGGTGTACAAATAATCTACATGGATTGTCATGGCAGCATGAGCAAAGTTCAACAACAACAACAGTAGCAACCATCAACTACGAACAAATTTCGGAGTTCATCAAGAATTGTGTTGGTTTTGATGCTGTTATAAGTGTGAAAGGTTGTGAAAAGAAAAAATGGTTAAGTCAACTCATTCAAAATGAAATTTCCGATTTGTATGAAGAAGGATGTCCTGCAATAGAAAATTTGAAAAGTTTTCTCAAGTCACACCATTGTATGAATCATTTAAATAACAGTTTGAATTGTGCACTAGAAAATGTTTTTTTATTGAAATATTGGTATTCTCACTGTAGAAATAAATTCTGAATTCTTGTTCTTATAATGAAATATTTACTTTTCACACATTCTCATTATACATGTGATTTTTACTACATTGCAGAAATAAAAAAATATTTTTCTCAATTTTGTTTATTTTATTATAAATAAATTTTACAAAAAATCTTGGGATTCTTGGAAATAAGTAGGGTGTTGAGAGTTTTCTCCTTCAAAATCTTCAATTATGACAGGAGATAGTGATCGTGTTGGAGGCGGTAGAATTTCTTTTGATGATGATGATGAATCCTTCAACTTTTTTGGTGGTGGAGGTGATGGAATAGCGTCCACGTCATCATCATCTTGTATATTGAAATTGAACCGTTTCACTGCTGTTTCCAGAAACCCCAATTCCTTTTCATTTTCAGCCATTGCCCGGGTTACTTTCACTGGCAAATTACCAAATTTCTTGGTTAAAGTAACCATCTTCGGACTGTATTTTAAATATACTAAAATACAGTCCTCAGATTTTTTTACAATCTGCTTCACACCATATCTATAACAATATGAAAAATTGTTCAAACACAAGTAATAATATCAGTTGAAAATGACTTACCTGAATAATTGTTTAAGCACCACCATTGCCATATTAACGGGCAACATTTTTGTATTTGTAATATTTATAATTAAAGTTGTTGGAATAGTCGACATTTTTGTTGTTGTATCTCGATTCACTCGTAACTAGAATGATTTTCCAAAGACACAGATCCGTCAATTTATACTGTGAAATTGTGCTGATAAAAATGAATAACATCGTAATTATGTTGTTTATGCAATGATAAACGAGTGAATTATCATGTATCAAGTACGTGATATAATTTTTCTATTAAGAAATATCAATACCGTGTTACCATAACAAACATGTAAAGTTCATGATTTGCGAGTGCATTATCATGTATCAATTACGTGATTTTCCATTAATTCATTGCGATAAACAGACGTTTAAAGTTCATGATTCACATAATTAAAAATGACCTCTAATTTATGGAAATAGCGCGCATTTGAAATAACAACTCATTAGCAAATAAGTGCTGCATAAATCTTATAAAGTAGGTTTGTAAATTGAACTGATTGCAATTTGACATCATTCGCAAGGTAAGTGAGAATAGATTAAAACTGTGTTGATTATCGTTCGTTATTCACTTTATCATTTTCACGCTACTAAACAACAATGAATACCTGTGCAGAAATACAAAAAGTTAGCGATAATATTGTGTTGAAAATTCAAAAAGTTGGTAAGTTGATTAAAAGTAAAGCTGAGTATTGCAAGTGGATTAAATTTTTGAACAAAAATATCTTACTTTTGAAAAAATATATCAAATTCAACGAATGTTCGAACAAAAAATATTTTTCCAAATTAGAATCGAATTTGGCTTTATTGAAATATTATAAACAAAAATTCAACTTTCATAAAAATGTTGATAAAAACAAAAAAAGAAATTTAATTTGGCAAGATTTAGAATCATGTTTCAATAGTCGTGTAAGGACTGGTGCAATCATTAATTTGAAAATTAAGGATCCTACGGAGTTCTTCGATAAAGCATACAGATCTTTTATATGTAAAGTTAGAAAAGAATTGAAAAAAACTTTATTGAAAGTTAACGTTATATTTTTAGCGAATTTCATGAAGCCTCAAACCGGTGAAACTGACATCAAACATTTTCAAACGAAAAACAGAATTCTCGATTCGAATACAGATTTGAAATTATTTTACGATGAGCATATCAAACATAATATTTTGACAAAACTTGAAGAATTTCAAGAAAAAGACAGCGGTTGGAGCCTTTATGAAATTTTACAATTGAAGGTGAACCTTAATAACTATACACCGATAAATGTAGGTATTTCCACATATATTGAAGTACCTAAATTCATTCAAAATAAAAAGGCTGTCCTTAACATTCAAAATAATGATCCGTACTGTTTTCTTTGGTCTATTGTGGCAGCTCTTCATCCATGTGCAACTAATGTCTGTAAAAAATCATCATATCCACATTTTTCTAATATATTGAAATATGAAGGGATTGAATTTCCACTTAAAATTAAAGATATAACAAAATTTGAGAAAATGAATAATATGTCAATAAACGTTTTCGGTATTGAAAAAAAGGAAATCGTTCCTATCCGTTTGAGTAATCTTGAATTTTTAACAACAATTAATTTATTAATACTTCAAACCGAACATGATTTCGATGATGTTGACTCATGTGATGAAGAGGAATTGATGGACTTAGATGAAAATGTGAATAATTTCAAAACTATTTATCATTTTGCTCTAATAAAAGACATGTCGCGGTTGTTGTGTGGACAAAGTGGTGACATAAATCACAAAAAGTTTTATTGTACCAAATGTCTCAACCATTTCTATTCACAGGAAGTATTGAACAACCATATATTTACCTGTAGAAAAATGAATAAAACCAAAATAACTCTACCATCTGAAAAAGAAAAATTTTTATCTTTCACAGACTTCAAAAATAAAGAACCCGTACCGTTTGTGATTTATTCAGACATTGAAAGCATTTTGGAAAAATATGAGGATGTGAAACCTAGTAAGAAAATTCGAAAATTTCAAAAACATATTCCATGTAGTGTAGCATTTTACTTATTGTGTACTTTCGACAATTCAAAATCAAAATTCGAATTATATACTGGTAAAGATTGTATCAGCTGGTTCGTCAAACGTTTACAACAGCTAGCTTTCGAATTAAATCCAGTATTTTCCAATGTGGTTCCAATGATTCCGCTATCACCTCAACAAAAACACGATTTCGATTCAGCCACTAACTGCCATATTTGTCTAAAACCATTTACAGAGGATCAGATCAAGGTTAAGGACCACTGTCATATATCTGGAAAATTTCGGGGTGCAGCCCATTCCACCCCTTGCAACATTAACTATCAGAATGATAATATGATACCTGTTGTTTTTCATAATTTATCTGGTTACGATAGCCATTTCATTATTAGAGCTTTAGCGAAAGAGATTTCTGGTGCTGTCAGATTGTTACCAGTAAATAAAGAAAAATATATATCATTTAGTAAACAAATTGACAATACAAGTATAACATACCGATTCCTAGACTCTTTTCGTTTCATGGCAAGTAGTCTAGATAAATTGAGTTCATATTTAAATCATTCAGAAAAGTTAATCACAAAAAGTTTCTGTAAAAATCAAGAGGAATTCAAACTTTTATCTAAGAAAGGTATATTTCCATATGATTATTTTGATAGTTGGGATAAAATGAACATTGACAAATTACCACCGATCGAATGCTTTTTCAATAAATTGAGAAAGTGTGGTGTAACAGAAGATGAGTATTCACACGCTGTTAAAGTATGGGATACTTTTGAAATTCAAAATTTACAACAATATATGGAGTTATATTTGAAAACAGATGTATTACTTTTGGCTGACGTTTTCGAAAACTTTCGAAAAGTATGTATGAAAACATACGATTTGGAATGTTTGAAATATTACACTGCACCAGGTCTAGCTTATGCAAGTTGTTTAAAAATTTCAAAGGTTACTTTGGAATTATTAGATGATGTAGATAAGCTAATGTTTATTGAAAGGGGTATAAGAGGAGGAATATCTCAATGTAGCAATAGATATGGTAAAGCTAATAATATTTACATGAAAAACGAGTATAACCCTGATCAACCCTCATCATATCTCATGTACTACGATGTTAATAACTTGTATGGTACAGCATTATCAGAATATTTACCTGTAGGTGATTTTGAATGGAAAAATAATACTGATTTCTATTCTGAAGATATATTTAATACACCTAATGATTCTGAATATGGTTACATATTAGAAGTTGACTTAGATTATCCTGTAGAACTTCAAAATGTTCATAAAGATCTTCCATTATGTCCTCAAAAAATGATTCCACCCATATCATCATCAAAAAATCCAAAATTGTTAACAACACTTTTCGATAAGAAAAATTATGTTATCCATTATAGAAATTTGAAACAGGCAGTCAGTTTAGGTCTCAAAATCAGCAGAGTTCATAAAATTTTGAAATTTAAACAAATACCATGGTTAAAAACTTATATTGATTTGAATACGATGTTAAGACAAAACAGTAAAAATGAATTTGAGAAAAATTTTTATAAGCTAATGAACAATAGTGTCTTTGGGAAAACAATAGAAAACTGTCGTAAATATAAAGATATTAAATTATGTACTAAGTGGGAGGGTAGATACGGAGCAAAAAGTTACATATCTAAACCGAATTTTCATAGTTTGACCATTTTTGATGATGATATGGTAATCATTGAGATGAAAAGAGTCAATATAAAACTGAATAAACCCATTTATGTGGGTTTCAGTGTTTTGGAAATTTCAAAAACTATTTTATATGACTTTCATTATAATTATATCAAACCTAAATTCAATGAAAATGCGAAATTGTTGTATACAGATACTGATTCATTGATTTACCACTTTTTCACCGATGACATTTATGCACATATCAAAGAGGACATATATAAATTTGATACATCAGACTATGCTGTAGATAACCAATTCGGAATTCCATTGGTAAATAAAAAAGTTTTAGGTTTGATGAAAGACGAAAACAATGGAAAAATTATGAAAGAGTTCATTGGTTTGAAGTCGAAAATGTATGCGATAAAAGTAGAACATGGAGAGAATGACGGGGAAAATTTGATAATTAAAAAAGATAAAGGTGTCACCAGAGCCTCTCTCAAAACAATAAATTTTCAAAATTACTACGATTGTCTATTCAGAAATGAACATTTTGAAGTAACGGAAAATCTGATTCGTAGTAAAAAACATGAGGTATATACAATAAATCAAAGAAAAGTTGCATTAACTCCTTTCGATGACAAACGAATTGTAAATTATTTATCAAGTGATACATTGCCTTGGGGTTTCAAAATTTAATCCACATTTGTAATATTCATTTTTACAATTAATTAACTCACAACTTATATTTTAACACAATGGAAAAAACGTTTCTATCTTGAGTTCTTTTTCCGATTGATTTGTGATTTTACAGAGCAATATGAACAAAGCAATCCAGGAAAATATTATTAGTAGCACTAATGGAAACGAAATCCCTCAAGTCAATGGTCCTTCAAAGTATCGGTGTAATGACAGGAGATGTTTGAGAGTTTATGAAAGTTTTTCATCAGCCTATAACTTTTGTCCACCCTGTCATCAACGTCGGGATTCTGGGTCCTATAGACAAAGAATAAGGAATGAGAGGGATTCAAGAAGTCAGTTGAGGAGACAACAACTGACAGCATAACCATCATAACCGCTTCAAAACTGATCATTATTCATTCAACAACCACACATGAGGAATTTAATTTTTCGACCTCCAACACATTTTCTGTTTCAGTGAAAATCAAAAGATGGATTTTAGCGATTTATTCGAGGACACTTTATTGAAAGCATGTGAAGATATGGAAAAAACGTTACTACAACTCTGTAAAGAGAAAACAGAAGAAAATATAAACCTTAAAACGAAAGAATCCATAAAAAACGTATTATTTTGCAAACTGTGTAATACTCCAAAAGACAATAAGGAAGCATCAAAAAGAAGTACAAGACAGTATTGTAAAAATTGCAAAAAGAAAACCGTTTTTGAATTATAATCGCCGAAGCATCTGAGAATTGATAAACGTTATGCAGACAATCGTGGAGTCATTCGTAAGTAACCAATAGCATCATTCACATCATTATGCCTGTACCAGTGAAATATAAGTGTACTAAATGTGGAGGAGAAACAAATTATCCGAATATATTATGTTTAGAATGTATAGTTGAACAGATTTCACGTGACGTATATGGTATAAAACATCCCTAATACAACTGTTACGTCTAGTAGTAATCGAGTTGCTTTCAAAGAAACACACACAGCGATAAAAATATGTATTTGTTGTACATTATTCTTCTACTTTCACAAATTTGCAACATCCTAACTTCAAAAGTTATTTATATCAATACACCATACAAGTTGGAAAATGGTAGCTTTTTATTAATGGAAGTACATCCAGATACGATTATTTTGAATGAATATCCAGCTTTCTACTCTGAAAAATCAATACCGTTATGTAAGATAAACCAACAATATTCCTCAAACATTTTTGTAATTATTCTTTCATTTTTTCAGATTCTACAGTAACATGTAAGGACAAAGGAAAAAAGTATAGGTGCGGATACGTTATTGGATCACACGAAAACTTTCATCCCATTGTTCCATTCAAAAGCCGATTAATGTGCGGACATCATAGCATTGAACAATTCCATAAACCATCCATAACTTACAGAGGTTTCTGGTGGACAACTGTTGAAGATTTTTATGAATATGCAAATATTAATCTCAAAAAATATTTAGCTTTACCAGAAATTTGTTATGTATACTTATTGTCATCTA
Source organism: Leptinotarsa decemlineata (assembly GCF_025532065.1). Classification (NCBI taxonomy): domain Eukaryota; kingdom Metazoa; phylum Arthropoda; class Insecta; order Coleoptera; family Chrysomelidae; genus Leptinotarsa; species Leptinotarsa decemlineata. The sequence goes on from NW_027412532.1 coordinate 24,602,489, forward strand.
AAAAAGATGAATTTTTGAAAATAACTCATACATTGTGAATACCTACTAATTAATAAACGTTAATAAATTACGTATTTCCTTTTTCACAATATTCATGTTCAATCATACATATGACCCTTAAGGTCAACTAATCTGGTTTATTATCAGTGAAACACCAAATATTCCAACGAAATGCAACAAAGTATTCAAGTTTAATTATACATCTGACCTTAATGTCAGTTAATCTGGTTTTCTATCAGTAAAATAACAAATATTTCAACAAAATGCAACGAAAATATCCTAATTAAGTGCAACAAAGTATTCATGTTTACTTATACATATGACCTTAAGGTCAGCTAATCTGGTTTATTATCAGGCAAACAAGTATTCCAATGCAACGATATCCTAATTAACTGATACAAAGTTGTCTCAAGGTCAACTGGCGACTCATCGAACACATTGGCGTACGCCTGCTTTTACGAAACGAACACATTGGCGTACGCCTGCTTTTACGAAAAGGGGTCGCCTAATGAGGGTGCCCGGGCCCGAAAAGGGTTGCCCGAAGAGGGTCGAAGAGGGTTGAAGAGGGTTGCCCGAAGACCATCCACTGAGCCAAAACGGCTCTACGACACGGCTAACCTACACCTGTCGAGGCCTCTTCTTACAACACCCTCTGGTCATTGACCATCACAACCCTCTGGTCATTGACGATCTACACAAGGGTTGCTCAAGAACTCTTTGGCACACCATTGTTCTTCGACAACAAGGCCTTTTTGACACGCTTCTTCACCCCACACAACCGCACCCCTTACGCTCTCGATGGACAGCTCGATGGCATGGTTACCATTGTATCTAGAACCACGTTAGCTATACTACTCACGCAGTCAAATGCCTTAGAAAGGTCCAGAAATACTGCCACCGCCACTTCTTCATCATTTAGGGTCGTGTAGATGTTTTTGAGGAAATGAAAGATGGCGTCATTCGTGTTTTTTTTGTGTCGGGAGCCAAACTGTACGGGAGCTATAATTTCACGTTTTTCTATCATTGGAACAAGGGGCAAATGGAGGTGATCTATAGGAAATTGTTCGAGAATAGTAGAATTTCGTTGTAAACAATTTTTAGGTAGACAATTCAAGGTCGCCGGCAAATAATTGATGTTTCACGATATCTATCAGCTGACTATGCAAAGGGGTTATCGAATTTGTGAAATTGATTTCATCAAACAAAATCAACTTAAGCACATTCCTGAGTATATGCCTGAGGAGAACTGTTGTAAAAACTTCGAGCCGATTCTAAATGCCTCTTCGATGATGTTTAATTTCAGTCAGCATGTATTTAAGGAGAACTTGGAAAACAATTATTACAAGTTCAAAAGAAAGCTTTTGAAATTTCATAATATTTCACTCTTAAGTTTGTAAGTTACTGTGCTAAGAGTGACATTTCTTTATTATTTTCCAAACAATGGATCAAAAACAATATTTCGTGTTTCAATTTTACACTGAAAGAATACCGTTCAAGCGAAGCAATCGCTTGAAAAGTGTTATAAGGACTTCGCTCCATCAGAAAAAACAATTGAACGTTGGTTTTCTGACTTCAAATGTGGTCGTAGAGACACCGATGATGCAGAACGCAGTGGACATCCAAATGAAGCAGTAACACCACAAAACATAAAAAATCCACAAAATCGTTTTCAACGATCGAAAGTTTCGTGAGTTAACTGATATTGTATGGCTATGGCTTCTGTATTTTGGGATGTGTGTGGTGTAATATTCATCGAATATCTTGACGGGGGAAATACCAATATAATTATATTGGCGAGTTTGAAGGCCAAAATTGCAGAGAAACGATCACATGTGACAAAGAAAAAAATTTGTTTCAATTTGACAACACATCGTGTTACGAGTCAATCAAAACAATGGCAAGACTACATGAATTGAACTTCTAATTGCTCCACAACCACCGTATTCGCCAGATTTGGCCCCAGCGACCTCTGGTTGTTTGCAGACTTCAAAAAATGCTCACCAGCAAAACATTTTGCTCAAATGAAGAATGTTCTTGCTGAAACTGAGGCCTATTTTGAAGCAAATTATAAGTCGTTCTACCAAAGTGGTATTGAAATGTTAGAGCGGAACTGGAACGATTGTGTGGCACTTGATGGAGATAACGTTGATGAGAACAAAAAAAACGCGTTTCTTGCTTAGGCTTGGCAGCCCAGATTATTTATGGAACCATTTTCTATAGATCACTCCCATTTGCCTCTTTCTTTCAATCTCATTTTCTTCATCTCTAAGTTTCATCTAATCCATTTGGATGACTATTTATGTTTACTATTCGTACTCTTAATTACTTGAGAAAGAACAAAAACGTATGCTTTGAAATTATGAAGGTGAAATACTAAAACAACCAATATTCTGCGAGACTAATTTTTGCATTTCAAGTAAAATGAATTGAAGGAAAACTGCCAATAATTGTAGTCCATTAAGTTCGGTGTTGGCAAACTTTTCATAAAAAAATTTCGAACAACGGGTCTTAAAACAAGCGGCAGTATATTTCTGGATGCGTTATGTTGATGACTCGTCCGTGGATGGACAAAGGGTGAAGATTCTGACGACCCAAAAATCCAATTCGCGATGGAATGAAAAACCCAAAGGACTCTAACCTTCTGGAATGTTCTTGTGAACAGAAGTGAAGATTGTACATTAGGCAACCCACACACATAGACAGGTACCTGAATGAAATTTTAACCTCCAGCCACAAAAATGAGAAGGGTGATTGAAACGTTGGTTTAGAGAACGCGACGTATCTGTGAACCTGAGAGTCTTCCTAAGGAACTGAATCACTTAAAGAATGGTTTTGAAGGAAATGGCACAGCCCATTTCCTTCAAGAGCGGGCCATACCAGCCAGGAAAGAGAGCGTCAAAGTAACCATAGCTAGGGTGGTCAAGGGAAATGCTTTCCTTCTCTATATTAAAAATGCTACAGACCGGATTGGGAGGATCTTAGAGAAACATGACTTGAAATCAATATTTAGGCCAACAAAAACTATCAGACAAAGTCAAAGGTCAGCTAAGGACCTCAGATAACCTTTAGCAACACTTGGACTGTACCAGATTCCTTTTAGGTGCGGGTCGGTCTCTAGATTGTGACTACGAAGAGAAGTGTACGTACCCGTCTTTCTGAACTCAATAGAAAATTGTCGACTTGGACAAACCGACAAATTATCTGTAGCCGAAAGTGCTCTCAACAAAGAAGGCATCCACATTCCCTCATTCGAAGATAGAGTAATACTCGATAAAACTCAGAATCACTATCCAAGAATATATAGAAAGGCAACAGAAATTCAAAAACACAAGGATGATTTCAGTAGAAAAGAAGAGGCAATGAACATTAATAAGATCTGGCTACCTGTCCGTAAAGGTACACAAACGAAGTCAGGTAATTCAATTAAGAGAAACCAATCCACGCCTACTAATGCCACACAATGCCAGCATCTTAGTTACAGCGTTCGGAACGACTAAAACAACTCAAGCACCAATTTGGGCTTTGCGACCGTTACCACATCGCCTTGATAATATCTACCGCAGTAGCAGACGAAATGTCAGGCATAAAAACATGCAGACCACGGCCAAAAATCCCAAATAGCTTTCATCTATTTATCAAGTTTACATTCTTTGATCTTGAAGTGTAATAATATTCTATCATATAATGGACATCAAAAGACAATGCTCTGGTGTATCAGAATACTCCAGTATACTGAACCTGTTACATAATTGATTTGATCTACAGGGGATATACAATTTGGAATACTGGATATGCGTATCGAGAAATTAATTACAGAAATCTACTCGAAATAACGCAATCATCATTCTCCCACAACCAGCACACAACTTTAATCGTTATTCCTCTTTTGAATTATCATTCCGGGAGAACGGTATTCGTCAAGGCACTCGCTTTTTGAAACAGAGAAGTGCCTGTCTAATACAGAGCCGAGACAGTTTTGTTTGTGTCGAGCGAAAGGGAAAATTAATTACAGAAACGCACCTTAATGCCTCTCTTCCACATTAAACAAACTTCAAGAACCACATCCTTTCTAGGAGAATACAATAGCCTCGTTGTTTCGAGTGAAATGTGATATTGAAACAAAACTCTATTAGTCGTGGTTTAGAATTGAGTGGAGGTGGCGGATTATTTGGAGATAAACATTCAGTGCATTTCAAACTGTGCAGTAAAATAACGAAATGAATGAGAAAATCATGAATGTCTAACTTAAAGTAAAAATGGTGATGTATCCTCTCCTTATGATGCCAACTTCGGCGTTGGTTTCATTTTTCCGCAGAACTCCCAGGTACATCTTTCAGACGCTGTCTGTTCAAAAAAGGGGGACATTTCATTTTTATATATTCATCAATTTATATTTTGTCCCCTTCAAAAAAATCTCCTTCAGATATAATACACTTATGTCAGCGTTTTTTACAATTCTCGAAGTAGTTCTGTTATGAACTTTTTGGTATGTCCTTGAGCTCTCTTAGCGATTCGGATTGTATGTCCCAATCCCCACAAAAATGCCGTACTTTCATGGGTATATTTAATCTTCTGAAAAAAAAATAAAGACGGCCAAATCTGGTGGATACAGTGGCTGAGACATGATTACGATGTTATTTTAGTCAAGCAATCACGAACAAACAATGACGAGTGAGCAGATGTGTAGTGCCCTACAATTTCCTTCAAATGGAGTATGCTAGGTGTTGCTAAGAGATGTTTTTGTTTAAAAACTAGTGTAGTTTAAAAACTACAATTGGTGACCCCAAGGAGTGAATAGTTCTTACACATTTGATAAAAACCATGAGAAAAAAAAATCAACGACCAGTCCAGTCATCATGGAGAGAAAAAAAATGTTTATACATAAAAATTGCGAAACACCTCTCAATATTTTTCTAAGAACAGATTGTGGTAAAAAAACATTGCAAACTCCTTATTTTGGTCCCTACAAGGTTTTAGAAAGAACCGACAAATATTTTACACTTTCAGTGAATGGAAAAAGAAACAATACTTCGATTGATAGGGTGAAGCCAGATGAAAATGCAAAATTTCCAAATACACCAATTTTCAAGAAGAAATCAGAAAATCAAAATAAAAATCCGGAAAAATTAATTATGTAACCCGCTTTGGAAGAAGAGTTCTTTTTCGTGTTTGAATTTTTTTATAGGATGGGGGTGTAATGTAGTGCCCTACAATTTCCTTCAAATGGAGTATGCTAGGTGTTGCTAGATGTTTTTGTTTAGATGATTTGTTTAGAAAATGATAGAAAAGAATCAATGAAAAATTTCAATCAAAAACGTCTTTAAAAGTATTTTGAAACCTTAAAGGTGCATTATTGTGATACACAATCCATGAATTGTTAGTTTTTCTACTATAACGGACGTTTTCTTCGTATTTATTTTCGCAAGCGGTGCATAACTTCAAGATAATATTTCTTATTGACCGTACCATCATGTGGCAAGAACATTATGCACAGTGAGGAAAATTTTAACATTTGATCGAACTGGCGTGCTTTATTGGCTCTCCTGAGCTCTTCCATTGGAACGATTCGACTTTGGTTTCGATGTCATAACTATATATCCATCATTGGTCACCAGTTATGGCACTTTTAAGCAAATCTGGATCGCCATTGACGTCATTCAACAATTCGTGAGTAATGCTCATTCGACGGTTTTTGTTGG
>NW_027412532.1:24608287-24643449 GCF_025532065.1 Leptinotarsa decemlineata
CTACTCACGCAGTCAAATGCCTTAGAAAGGTCCAGAAATACTGCCACCGCCACTTCTTCATCATTTAGGGTCGTGTAGATGTTTTTGAGGAAATGAAAGATGGCGTCATTCGTGTTTTTTTTTGTGTCGGGAGCCAAACTGTACGGGAGCTATAATTTCACGTTTTTCCAACATTGGAACAAAGGGGCAAATTGAGGTGATCTATAGGAAATTGTTCGATGAATAGTAGAATTTCGTTGTAAACAATTTTTAGGTAGACAATTCAAGGTCGCCGGCAAATAATTGATGTTTCACGATGTCTATCAGCTGACTATGCAAAGGGGTTATCGAATTTGTGAAATTGATTTCATCAAACAAAATCAACTTAAGCACATTCCTGAGTATATGCCTGAGGAGAACTGTTGTAAAAACTTCGAGCCGATTCTAAATGCCTCTTCGATGATGTTTAATTTCAGTCAGCATGTATTTAAGGAGAACTTGGAAAACAATTATTACAAGTTCAAAAGAAAGCTTTTGAAATTTCATAATATTTCACTCTTAAGTTTGTAAGTTACTGTGCTAAGAGTGACATTTCTTTTATTATTTTCCAAACAATGGATCAAAAACAATATTTCGTGTTTCAATTTTACACTGAAAGAATACCGTTCAAGCGAAGCAATGGCTTGAAAAGTGTTATAAGGACTTCGCTCCATCAGAAAAAACAATTGAACGTTGGTTTTCTGACTTCAAATGTGGTCGTAGAGACACCGATGATGCAGAACGCAGTGGACATCCAAATGAAGCAGTAACACTACAAAACATAAAAAATCCACAAAATCGTTTTCAACGATCGAAAGTTTCGTGAGTTAACTGATATTGTATGGCTATGGCTTCTGTATTTTGGGATGTGTGTGGTGTAATATTCATCGAATATCTTGACGGGGGAAATACCAATATAATTATATTGGCGAGTTTGAAGGCCAAAATTGCAGAGAAACGATCACATGTGACAAAGAAAAAATTTGTTTCAATTTGACAACACATCGTGTTACGAGTCAATCAAAAACAATGGCAAACTACATGAATTGAACTTCTAATTGCTCCACACCCACCGTATTCGCCAGATTTGGCTCCCAGCGACTTCTGGTTGTTTGCAGACTTCAAAAAATGCTCACCAGCAAAAAATTTTGCTCAAATGAAGAATTTTCTTGCTGAAACTGAGGCCTATTTTGAAGCAAAATATAAGTCGTTCTACCAAAGTGGTATTGAAATGTTAGAGCGGAACTGGAACGATTGTGTGGCACTTGATGGAGATAACGTTGATGAGAACAAAAAAAACGCGTTTTCTTGCTTAGGCTTGGCAGCCCAGGTTATTTATGGAACCATTTTCTATAGATCACTCCCATTTGCCTCTTTGTTTCAATCTCATTTTCTTCATCTCTAAGTTTCATCTAATCCATTTGGATGACTATTTATGTTTACTATTCGTACTCTTCATTACTTGAGAAAGAACAAAAACGTATGCTTTGAAATTATGAAGGTGAAATACTAAAACAACCAATATTCTGCGAGACTAATTTTTGCATTTCAAGTAAAATGAATTGAAGAAAACTGCCAATAATTGTAGTCCATTAAGTTCGGTGTTGGCAAACTTTTCATGAAAAATTTCGAACAACGGGTCTTAAAACAAGCGGCAGTATATTTCTAGATGCGTTATGTTGATGACTCGTCCGTGGATGGACAAAGGGTGGAGATTCTGACGACCCAAAAATCCAATTCGCGATGGAATGAAAAACCCAAAGGACTCTAACCTTCTGGAATGTTCTTGTGAACAGAAGTGAAGATTGTACATTAGGCAACCCACACACATAGACAGGTACCTGAATGAAGTTTTAACCACCAGCCACAAAAAAAGAGAAGGGTGATTGAAACGTTGGTTTAGAGAACGCGACGTATCTGTGAACCTGAGAGTCTTCCTAAGGAACTGAATCACTTAAAGAATGCCTTTGAAGGAAATGGGTACAGCCCATTCCTTCAAGAGCGGGCCATACCAGCCAGGAAAGAGAGCGTCAAAGTAACCATAGCTAGGGTGGTCAAGGGAAATGCTTTCCTTCTCTATATTAAAAATGTTACAGACCGGATTGGGAGGATCTTAGAGAAACATGACTTGAAATCAATATTTAGGCCAACAAAAACTATCAGACAAAGTCAAAGGTCAGCTAAGGACCTCAGATAACCATTAGCAACACTTGGACTGTACCAGATTCCTTTTAGGTGCGGGTCGGTCTAGATTGAAACTACGAAGAGAAGTGTACGTACCCGTCTTTCTGAACTCAAAAGAAATTGTAGACTTGGACAAACCGACAAATTAGCTGTAGCCAAAAGTGCTCTCAACAAAGAAGGCACCCACATTCCCTCATTCGAAGATAGAGTAATACTCGATAAAACTCAGAATCACTATCCAAGAATATATAGAAAGGCAACAGAAATTCAAAAACACAAGGATTATTTCAGTAGAAAAGAAGAGGCAATGAACATTAATAAGATCTGGCTACCTGTCCGTGAAGGTACACAAACGAAGTCAGGTAATTCAATTAAGAGAAACCAATCCACGCCTACTAATGCCACACAATGCCAGCGTCTTAGTTACAGCCTTCGGAACGACTAAAACAACTCAAGCACCAATTTGGGCTTTGCGACCGTTACCACATCGCCTTTGATAATATCTACCGCAGTAGCAGACGAAACGTCAGGCATAAAAACATGCAATCCACGGCCAAAAAACCCGAAATAGCTTTCATCTATTTATCAAGTTATTCAAGTGTATAATATTCTATCATATAATGGACATCAAAAGACAATGCTCTGCTGTATCAGAATACTCCAGTATACTGAACCTGTTACATAATTGATTTGATCTACAGGGGATATACAATTTGGAATACTGGATATGCGTATCGAGAAATTAATTACAGAAATCTACTCGAAATAACGCAATCATCATTCTCCCACAACCAGCACACAACTTTAATCGTTATTCCTCTTTTGAATTATCATTCCGGGAGAACGGTATTCGTCAAGGCACTCGCTTTTTGAAACAGAGAAGTGCCTGTCTAATACAGAGCCGAGACAGTTTTGTTTGTGTCGAGCGAAAGGGAAAATTAATTACAGAAACGCACCTTAATGCCTCTCTTCCACATTAAACAAACTTCAAGAACCACATCCTTTCTAGGAGAATACAATAGCCTCGTTGTTTCGAGTGAAATGTGATATTGAAACAAAACTCTATTAGTCGTGGTTTAGAATTGAGTGGAGGTGGCGGATTATTTGGAAGATAAACATTCAGTGCATTTCAAACTGTGCAGTAAAATAACGAAATGAATGAGAAAATCATGAATGTCTAACTTAAAGTAAAAATGGTGATGTATCCTCTCCTTATGATGCCAACTTCGGCGTTGGTTTCATTTTTCTGTAGAACTCCAGGTACATCTTTCAGACGCTGTCTGTTCAAAAAAGGGAGACATTTCATTTTTATATATTCATCAATTTATATTTTGTCCCCTTCAAAAAAAATTTCCTCAGATATAATACACTTATGTCAGCGTTTTTACAATTCTTGAAGTAGTTCTGTTATGAACTTTTTGGTATGTCCTTGAGCTCTCTTCACGATTCGTATTGAATGTCCCCAATCCCCACAAAAATGCCGTACTTTCATGGGTATATTTAATCTTCTGAAAAAAAATAAAGACGGCCAAATCTGGTGGATACAGTGGCTGAGACATGATTACGATGTTATTTTTAGTCAAGCAATCACGAACAAACAATGACGAGTGAGCAGATGTGTAGTGCCCTACAATTTCCTTCAAATGGAGTATGCTAGGTGTTGCTAAGAGATGTTTTTGTTTAAAAACTAGTGTAGTTTAAAAACTACAATTGGTGACCCCAAGGAGTGAATAGTTCTTACACATTTGATAAAACCATGAGAAACATAAAAATCAACGACCAGTCCAGTCATCATGGAGAGAAAAAAATGTTTATACATAAAAAATTGCGAAACACCTCTCAATATTTTTCTAAGAACAGATTGTGTTAAAAAAACATTGCAAACTCCTTATTTTGGTCCCTACAAGGTTTTAGAAAGAACCGACAAATATTTTACACTTTCAGTGAATGGAAAAAGAAACAATACTTCGATTGATAGGGTGAAGCCAGATGAAAATGCAAAATTCCAAATACACCAATTTTCAAGAAGAAATCAGAAAATCAAAATGAAAATCCGGAAAAATTTAATTATGTAACCCGCTTTGGAAGAAGAGTTCATTTTCGTGTTTGAATTTTTTTATAGGGGGGGTGTAATGTAGTGCCCTACAATTTCCTTCAAATGGAGTATGCTAGGTGTTGCTAGATGTTTTTGTTTAGATGATTTGTTTAGAAAAATGATAGAAAAGAATCAATGAAAAATTTCAATCAAAAACGTCTTTAAAAGTATTTTGAAACCTAAAGGTGCATTATTGTGATACACAATCCATGAATTGTTAGTTTTTCTACTATAACGGAAGTTTTCTTCGTATTTATTTTCGCAAGCGGTGCATAACTTCAAGATAATATTTCTTATTGACCGTACCATCATGTGGCAAGAACATTATGCACAGTGAGGAAAATTTTAACATTTGATCGAACCTGGCGTGCTTTATTGGCTCTCCTGAGCTCTTCCATTGGAACGATTCGACTTTGGTTTCGATGTCATAACTATATATCCATCATTCGTCACCAGTTATGGCACTTTTAAGCAAATCTGGATCGCCATTGACGTCATTCAACAATTCGTGAGTAATGCTCATTCGACGGTTTTTGTTGGTAAAAATTGGAATGAACTTCGCTGCCACACACTTTATGTCCAAAATTCACGAAATAATTCCGTGGCATGAGCTAATCGATATGCCGACTTCCTCAACAACTTCTCTAATAGTGATTCTTCATATGAATTTTCTTCACTTTCTCAACATTTTCATCGATTGTTGATGTGCTGGGTCGTCCTGGGCGAGCGTCGTCATTCACATATTCTCGACCTTTTGTGAGAAGCTTGTACCACTTTTTAACATTTTTCTGACTCAGAATAAAGTATTTCTGAGAACTTAGTTCCATTTTTTCCGCAAACTTCAATGCAAATTCATTGATCCTTTTTTTTATAGTACCAAACACGCTGAACACTTTTAATTTTTATGTCTACCACCAATAAATTGAACATGTTAAACAGCTGAAACTGTGAACATATGTTCGAGACGAATGTACCAATATAAAAAAAATCGCTAATCGAATTTAGCCCGCGAAATTTGAACATTTGCCTAATTTTTTGAACAGTCCCCGTATTACTGAAAGTAAAATGGGATGGATCCTGTAGGGTGAAGTTATTTTCAATATAGTCCCTTTCCTTAAGAAGCCTTGGGCGTTGGTTTCATTCTTCTGCAGAAGTCCCAGTTCTATATTTCAATCTACCTATACAGGGTGTAACTAATTAAGTGTAAAACATTCAAGGAGGTGATTCCTCATCGAAAAAAAGATACGATCTTTCATGTAAAAAAATTTCATTGGAGCATCCCTTGTAAAGATACAGCCCCTTGAAGGGGGTACATAAAATTTGTATAACAATTTTTTCACAAGCACTTAAAGGTTACAATATTGAAATTAACCTGACGTTTTGTACTACCAAAAATACACTTCGCCAGATATTCATTTGGTTTACCCCATGGTTGTAAGGGGTGGAAAACGCAACCCCTACAATTTATTTCCAATTTAACTCTTTGTCTTATTATTTGTTTACCATTTAAAAAATTATTTCCGATAGCATGTTTCATTCTGAACAAAAAATGTCTCTTGGGATTTTTGCCCAAAGTAAACCAGTTCGCAGCAAAAAATTATTTTACGAACAACTACAGAGATACATCGTCATAAATGCGAAAATACGAAACTAATATATCTAGTAGGTCGCTATTAGCGATAGTGACGATTAAATTGGTATGACGCTGTCAGTTTGTGAATTTGAAATTGTATTAATACTAATTGTGTGTTGTTGTTCTGTTCCTAATTTGTTACTTTGATAATTCACTTGTTATTAAAATGGCATACACAAATGAGGAAATGGCTTATATGCATTACGTTTACGGTCTGTCGCAGGGGAATGGGTTAGAAGTTTCTAGAAGATATGCTGAAATGTATCCCCTTCAAGGGGCTGTATCTTAACAAAGGATGCTCCAATGAAGTTTTTTTATATGAAAGATCCTATCTTTCGATGAGGAATCACCTCCTTGAATGTTTTACACTTATTCAGTTACACCCTGTATATTGCTTTTCACTTTTTATTGAATCAATTAGATAATTATTTTGCATTTCATTGAAACTTTCTTGTTTAAACCATTTTTTGAATAATACATGAATTGAACCAATTGTTAATAATTTTGGTTCAGCGCTGGTTTAAGTAGATCATTTCACTTTTCATCAGAATTTGTGACAATTTGCCATATTTGGACTATTTATTGCAGATGTGTGGTTTTTGCAGTATCATAATAGTCATAATGTTTATTCGTTATTATAACTTGAGATATAAATATTTTATTCGTCATCGTATTATCTTAGTTTATGGTCTGGAAGTAACAGCTACATCAATTGAGTCATACCTTACAGGGTGGATATTTTATTTAACGACCACTAATTTCTCAATGAGATTTTTCAACTTTTTCAACGATGAAATATGGTTTGATATATACTATACTACTTACCGCTGGATAACGGAAAAACAGATTTCAACTGAGTTCTTTCAACTATTAACTTTTTTGAACTTTCTGAAAAATTTGAAAAGTAAGAGAAAACTGTAGGTAAACCCAATATAGTTTCTCAAAAAAAATCTTTTTGACCAAGTATTTCATCGGCAGTTGTTTTAAGATTTCGGAGAAAAAAATCCATCAATATTACATATTATATACTATATTACTATCGTCATTTAAATTTATAATCAGGGATTTATCTCTGTTTGAACGTCTGTGAATATTTCTTTTCCCAATATTTCCGCTCTGTATCTACTACATGTCGGCAACGCTTTTGTCATTCCTCAGAAGTGATTTGTTCAATTGCTTCGCCAATTTCCTCACATCTTTGAACTTGAAATTTTTTTGGGACACGTTGTTTTTGACAGTAGCCCAAATGAGTTCAAAGGGATTCAAATCCGGATGGTAGGGTGGAAGTCGCAAAACGTTATGTCCGTGTTCAAGCAGGACCTCATCAAATTTGTATCTATATGATGACTTTTAATTTACTTTGATCAACTCTTATAATTCGGGTTTGAGCATGTTAGGGGTGAAAAAAATTCTTTTTTTCGCGAAGCCACTTCAACCACGTCAGCCTTCCTAGAATTTGTGTTGATGGGGCTGGATTAATTTGAATAGTATAGTATGGAACATTATCGCTCACGAGTGATTCAGATGAAAAAGTAAAGAGTGACGTGTTTTTGCATATTTAACCTTGACCTTGCAAGCCATTACGAATTTGATATGACTGTTGGGCTAATGACCAAGATCAAAACTGATACAACCTTTGAATAGCTAGGAGAAAATACTTTTTTTCGCGAATGCATGAACTTAGGAATGAGCATGGCTAGAAGTCCCACATAGAAGCTTCGAAGTTTTTCGTGAGGTGATATACAGATATAATTAGATGTGGTGTAACAGTTCAGGATAGTTTTCAAAACGTATTTTTCTACACTATAAGTATATGAAAGCATTATTTGAATAGCTATCAAATATTTGAAGTCATGAAGATATTTATTATAGTGTTTTGATTGCCACCATGTACTACTAATTTTTCAATGCCACTTAATATGATTATGACCGCAATGTGTTTCCTCTAGATAAGTGAGAAAATGACTATATCTTTATCAGGTATATGACTAAATGTTGATGGTTTCTTGGCGTCTCGCCACTAAATGCGGTTCTGAATTGTATATACCTCACCTAGGTATGTAACGGAAGTGAACAAATAAGACAACGGTTGTTAGTAGTATGAAATTTCAACGTATGCAGATTTGAAATAATCTCATTGAAAAGTTGTATTTGAATGTAATTTAGTTATTCTTCATTATTTCCTGATAATATATCAATTCCTGATTTTTTCTCGCTATAGGTCATATATAATTCATAAAGTTTTAAACTTTCATTTCTCCCGCATGAACACTTCATTTTTTTTCTGATAGTTCATTCAAAAACCCCTTTATTGTGAGATTTCCACTAAACAGTTTTACAAAAACGCAACACGTGTTTCGCCATACAATGGCTTCTTTGTCTTCAGTGAAGTGAAGCAATATATTGAATTCTTGTTTTTTTCCAATAAGTCGTTGATACACAACAGAAAGGGTTGGAGACAATATGCATCCCTGATGAACACCAGCGTTGATGGTAGAAGTATTCGAGAGGTATCCATCGATAGTCACTTGCAGTATCTGGAGAACCATACACAAAAATTATCTGACAAGCCATAGCATCGAAGTTTGGCCAGCAAACCCTCATGCCACACACGGTCAAAGGCCATAGAAATATCAAGCGCAACAGTTCTTGACTCTTCATGCATCTAGATTGCGTTACTTAAAATGGGTGACATACGATAGAAGGTCGCTTGTTGATCTTTGTTTTAGGAAGCCATCATATTGATGATCGCTCAAGATGTTGAAGCCTTCCAAATATTTAAGCATACGGCTTTTTCATGTCACTGATAGCAAAACGACTAGTCCATAGTTATTTGGAAGATTTTTTTTGCCCTCTTTGGGAATAGGCCAAGCGCGAGCAAGCTCCCAACAAGAAGTAAAAACCCCTTTCTTGTAAGACATAAATATAACAGTATTCAAATAACAATTTATTGTGGGTTTTTCACTGAACAGTTTACAAAACTGCAACACGGGTATCGCTCAGGCATGTTCATACTATTCATATAGTTTCTTGAATACGTTATGGAGGTATATCAAGTATCGGCCAATTCGATCACATGAAATATTTCCGCGAGAGGGTGTCTAAAAGAATCTAAAATATCACAAGAAATTTCTATCAAAAGTAAAGACTGCTATCAAATGTACAAAAACACTGCAAACTGAGATGAAACAATATTCTTTCAATCATATTTCGTACCTTTCACTCTATTCGCTTCTCATTTCTGAAGATTAGTTTGGCGCCAAACACTCCACATTTATGTGTACTCGTATATCATTGAGAATAATCAAACTCATCACAAAACACTCTGTATAAATGTTATGATGTTAATAATACACTGCAAATTTCATGTTGTAATGATAGACCAACTGGTCACTGACACCCATGAACAATGGAGAAATCGTCAACAGAGACATGCCAACTCGGCGATACAACACTCCTTTATGAACTAATGTTAACTGAAGTTATTTTACCAAATTAATTAAACATTGAACTATACTATAAATCGAATCTGGTCCAAACGGCTCCTTATATTCGACCACCTCGGTTTTCTGAATTATCTCCTCTGAATTTCTTTCTTTGGGAGTACCTGATAAACACAAATAACCAGAACAGAACAGATTTTTCGTTTGAAAATACTAATCCTAACCATTAAAAAGGTGTAATTCAAACAATATACTTGATTTCGAATTCCAAAATTTCAAAACAACGATGCGACTTGCTGCCAACACAATTTAGTACAATTAATCTTAATTATGAATAAAACGTTGGATCACCTCTATCCTTCACCTCAAAATTGTAATAAGAAACCGAGTAAATGTTCATTATCAGCAAATTCGGGTTCAGTAAACGGATGAAAATTGAATTAATAAAAACAAAATAAAATAAAGGAATGAACAAAGAAAATAAAAAATAAAAATGTAGAGATTCCAAGTCACGTTAGTTCACGACGTTTCGATTGTTAGTATCTACAATCGTCTTCGGGTGATGACTCGGACTGGACAAACGGATGAAAGGATATTGTTTTGGCGTCTATTTATTTTTGAAACATTCATCTATGAATCTGAAACATTCCAAACATTGTGAACAAAAACCTGGCTCATAAAATTGTTATGCATTCTTTTCATAAAATAAACAAGTTGATGAAATATAAGTCGTTTACATAAAAACTCTCTGAAGTATACAAGTTTCAGGTGAATTTGTAAAGATGTCAGCAAGTTAGGCTATAAATTTTTTTATATCCCTTCAAGTCAGAAGACTAAATACAATTTTATGACTTTTAAATGTCGCGAGCAACGAAATTTCTACAAAGAAGATATTCATAAGAAACGGCTTACTAAACGCTGCACTCACTAAATGTAAAATACGGAGAGAAAATATGAAAACACGCTCGTTTCAGAAACTCGAGTGGATCGTTAAATTGTTAGTTGATGATGTTCTTTTGTTAAAATAGTATTCGACGTTCCTAATTTCTCTCTGCATTCTTCGTGTCTCCATAAACATATTATGGAGAACAGATTGGTTTCCAGGAAACTTTCCGTTCTAAAGTAGAATTAGCTTTAGAAGAGAGTGGGGCATATGAATTACCGTTTTTATGTAATTTTATGTTTTTTAGTAAAAAACACATAGGTACTCTAAATAACAATAGTCACCTTTAACAAAAAGTTTCAAATACTCTTATTGATTTTCTTGTCTATAAAAAAATTAATTTAATTTAAATAGTCCGGTTATATGAAATACGAGGTTTATTTAATGAAAAAGCCATCTAAATATTTATTTCTGATTTTGAAAACAAAAACTTCCAATATAATTCGTCTACTTCATGGGAATAGACAAAAATTGCACACGTAATCTGCCTGTTCTGCTCCTGTACACACAAGGTGAGCCCACAACGAGCAGCTTAAACACTGAATCCAAATTATCCCTTTGGAAGCATCAGAGAATCTTCCATCCCAGAAGACGCACTCAGTGTCTTTCTTGTTCGGTGCTTTTTCTGGTGGCACGTAGTCCATTAAAGATGACATATCAGAATGGAAAAATCATCGTTGCTGGAGTCATCACCAGCGCTGGATTAGTCGCCTAAGGCTTGGATTCAGCAGAGAGGTTGAAGTTAAATTTTTTAGCAGGGGGTTTTTGAGCTTTTTCTGTTTTGTGTTTTCAAAACTTCAACTTCCTTCTTCGCCTGTTTTGGTTCCAATCCGATCTGTTATTGTTTTTTATACGAAAAGCATGTTATTATAAAGGAGGAACCAGCCTTTTTGCATCCACTTTATTTTCTGTTTTTTTTTTGGAGGTGGAGGTGAAAGACATGAGGAGGAAAGACAAGATTGGTCAACTTTCGCCTGACAGTAATAGTGACATCAAGAGTTTTAGATGAACACGGTTGAGGTGAGTCATATAGGATTGATGGAATTGAAATGGAGGCAGGTGTTGGTTCAATATGTCTTGTTTCTGGCCTTGACATTTTCATTGACAGAATAAATTTCAGTCGCTTTGAAACCACCAACTTCAATGTCCCCACGTTGGTAAGCCCTGCCAAAAAGCTCCATCATATCAAAAACCCTCAAAGGTCTGAACTATGCCATAAAAAACTATCTCATTTTCTTACTTTCATGAAATTTTAATGGACCCATAAAGGTTTTGTCCAAGGGTTCACTTCACTTCACTCAAAGTTCTTGGCCTTTGCTTCCAGATAGGCGCATTTAGCCAGCTCGATTCGGGGGGGGGCAGCTGTCTTGCACGCAGCAATGCTGCCACCTCTTTTTGTCTAAAATTTTTATTATAGTAAAAAACATTTAAAATTTTTTGGAGACTTCCAGACTTTTTTCACATTATTAACACATTTATTTGTTAAAATTCTGTCTCCACGTGGACATCCGGTCCACCTTCGGCTTCCAACCGGCGTGAATGGGGACAGGAGGGGACATTAGTTATAAACATCCACTATAACACCCCCACGTGGACATCCGGTCCACCCGGCCTTCAACCGGCGTGAATGGGAGTGCTGATTCTCTATAATACTTATAAACTGTTCACAAAAAACTTTTAATTTAATGCTGGCACGTTCTATGACGGCAGACAACACAACACAAACTGAGTTTCGTCCCCAGCAATGGCGTCCGCGTGCCTTCTTTGTAGACGGTCGCTGTCGGACACGTCCGTCCACCACCACATCAGAAACGAAACTCTTGTCCAAGGGTTGACTGTTAACAAATTGGTTTCATGCTATTTTTTGACTTGCTACAATCATTTTATTATGTAACTTCGTGAAATAAATTATCTTATCGTATGTGAAGATTGGGGAGGCAGACATATTCTCGTAACATAATTTTCTATAGATATGTTAATTCTTGTGGGTCGCATGTCCATCAAGGACAAGCAGGATATGTGAATCAGTTAAGGGTTTTGTAACAACTATGAAATGTTCAAACCATTTGATGAACATGTTTGTTTGTATCCAACCACTTGGGTGACAAGAGGCTATGGTTCCTGGCGGGGCAACTTTAGGTGTACATTGTGCTTAGTCTTGAAGCTTAAGTCACATTGTAGTAGTTAGTACAAATATATGAACACATGCCTATGAAAATTCTTGTGGAGCACAAAGAAAAGTTCGTTCTGTTGCGAGCAGTTGAACAGTGAATTTAAAGTTTTAAAAACAACAAACATTTAATGAACATAAACTTTAAGCTCTTTGCCAAATTTTTCAAGTAGGGGTTCAGTCAGATTCTGGTTCAAACTTCCATTGTCTGAAAAGTTATCAACTTATTGATGTAGATATTCACTGGACAGTTCATGAGTCCATGTAATAAACTCATCATGTTTTCCACATCAGAAAACAGATTCAAAATAGGGAAATAATTCAATTCTTTTTCGTCTTTAGTAAATTCTGAGAATTCCAATATCTATTAATTTCCAATCATTCCAAAATATTGAGTTTCAAACTACCTCTATGTTTTTTTTTCTTTGAGAAAAGGTTATCTATATTCAGCCAATATAAAGTTTTGGACACGAACTACATACAATCCTGATCTATTTGACACTAAAGTTTTATCTTCTTCTTCAGTGAATTCGCTTAAATTATCAATTGTTCAGTAAGCCACGTCTAAGTCTGCCCCTTTGCAAAAACAAACAATGTTATTGATGGATTTACCAGAGTAGGTATGTAAGTGTTAGTTTTTTTGTTCTGGTATATGAGAAGTGTCTGAAAGAAACTGCTCATCACATCCTCATTGAGATTCGTCATTAAGAAATTACTGGAATCTACTATAATCAGGTACCTAACTTGATATTTTATTCCCATATTGAAATTGATACATTTTTCTGTTAAATTTCATAATGCGTTCCGCTTCAATTTAACTCACGCAACAATAGCGATAGACAGGCCTAGAATACTCATACACCTCCAAGTTCTTTAAGTTGGCTACTCTATGTATTTGTCATTAGTGTCAGTTGTCATGTTAATTGCTCACGATGTTCCCGATAGGGGAAGTATATACAAAATGGTATACAGTTTTGTTTTTGTATCATAATTTTCATTGGTAGTTCACAGAGCACATCCATAGCTTACATCAATCATCTTTGGTCCTCACATTAACGAAATTGATGAACATTTTATGCGAAAGTTCAACAGAAAAAAACAAAATATATTTAACTGCGACCAATCATAATCCATTTTGTTCATATGCTTCAGACAAAATGACACATTGCTAATGGAAAAAATGACATACATATAATAGCTACAAAATTATTAGCGGAATTTGCGAATTGAACGCATAGTTTTTCTTGGAACACCAGCGCGCGAAGCGTGAGCCCAAAACGAACATTGTAAGCACCGCAACCAGTCTTCTTCGGGCTTAGATCTTGAATAAAGGTCGTTACAGTAAATGTAAGCACAGTCCTCTTCATCGCCATGAGAAATATTAAGGAAATCTTTTTCCTCATAATTTTTTTCAAATAGTTTTTTTTGTGACTTTGAGTTTCTTCTTGGTTGGAGGAGCTTTGGATGCATTTTGAAATTTTATTTCCAACATATTAGGAGTACTAGTTAACATCAATGAGTTTTTGGCTCACGTTTCCCTTGATCACTAATAAAACATTCTTTTGGCACCGGAGAAAGCACCTGAATAGAGCAGAAGACAATGGACATTCATTGGTAGCAGAGCAGTAGTTAAAACAACTTCTAGGCCGGGGCTTGTTGTTGGAAAGATAAATTTGCAATTTGTGGGTCGGTAAGTGCTGTTATTTCGGCTGCATTATTTTCTTTAGAAATCATATCGTGGGAGCACGAGAGGTAACGCATCAGCCGCCACAGCAACTTGAGACGTATTTGTCACAGGAACTGAATCTGCTGCCTGGTTTGCTCTAAACCTGTTTCACAGACTCGACAGAGCGCATTACTGTTGCAGGTTCAATAGGTCTTCAAAGACCCAAAAAAGGAGACGTCAAGAGGTTGCATACGATGAATGCAATGTGGAGGCAGACAAATAACACAAATACCGTTTTCTTTTGCATATTCCAAAGTTTCAATGCCTTTATGACTTGCATGTCCATCGAAAATTATAATTACTTTATCGTCAATGTTTGCTTTTACAAAACTTTGCAAATACTTAATGAATAGCCTGATTGTTGAGCTACACCTAAAGTGTCAGAAGGAGCTCCATCTACAAGTTCGTTTTTCATATTTTATTAAAGAAATATCATCATCGACGGTATGAAAGTTTCAACAGCATTAACACAACAAACAACAGTGGTGTTTGCTCCACGCTACGCAATAGTTAAAACTACGACTTGTTTCCTTCCCGTGGTAGCTAAATCTTTTCAGGTTTTTGCTCTGTAGATAGCCCAGATTCATCAGCACTATGAATATGGTGCGGTCTATAGTCAACAAATGATAGTAAGCTTCCGTACAACTGATTGGTACTACTATTGAGCGAAACCGTTTTTGTCAGTCATCTGAAAAGTTAATTCTTGTACCGATGCTCCTTTCAATCCGAACAAACGACTTTCAAGGAATTCTATATACTCAACTAATTGCCTTTCCACAC
The DNA here is from genome assembly GCF_025532065.1 of Leptinotarsa decemlineata. Lineage (NCBI taxonomy): Eukaryota > Metazoa > Arthropoda > Insecta > Coleoptera > Chrysomelidae > Leptinotarsa > Leptinotarsa decemlineata. Next base: position 24,623,280 of record NW_027412532.1, read on the forward strand.
CAGTTGGAAAGGTAGCTTCCAACAACCAAGGCCTTCTGAATTTGACTCCAAGTTTTATTAGTGCCTAAAAATACCTGCAAAAAGTTGCTTGAGGAACACCAAATGTTTTTGAAGCCAATAACCAACTTATCTTTTTATCTCGAACTGCTTCGATGGCTTTCTTCATTGACTCCGTACTCCAAGATTGCCGACCAGTCGTTGGTTTATAATTGCATGGCATTTTTTTCTCTGAAAACAACACGTACCTACCTACATTTAACACAAAAGCTATGGACAAAATGACTTAACTATGCCATTTTGTCCGTTACTTGAAGACGTCGTTTTGTCCGTCTAGCGTTTCAAAACAATAAAATTTGTAAATTTGTAAATAAATATAGGTACATTGATTTGAAGGTAAGTGTTGGAAAAATGAAACAAATGCTACCTAAACAGATGACATAGCAAAAAACTTATCATTTGAACAAACACATTATCAGTATGAAAAAAACTAGTAACGTGTGAATACCTGTCATCGGCCATGACACTAAGACGAATGAAATGGATACGTTTAAAATTTGAAATATTATAGTGTACAATTTTGGCCTCGTGGTGTCACTGTCAGTTTCGCCAAATTCAAAATATCCCGTCATTTTGTACATATATGTCCATTTTGTACGTATTTCCCCTAAATATTAAGGAAATTCTTTAAACAATGAAAACGACATTCAAACAGCATAACTCAGAAATGGACATTATCAACATCACCACGATTATGACAACTGACACTAATGACACTCAAACAGAGTAACCAACTTGTAAAAATTATGTTCTCTAATGAAATCCGCATCCAAATGGTCTTCTATTGGTGTACGAATCCACTTCTCTCTACTTTCATTACTGTATTTCTTTATTCTGTGTCAAAGTATCATCATAATCAGATAATTTTTCTATTCAAAACAAATAAAGGTAGCTTCATTTAATATCATATCCAGAAAAATATTTTCATCCAATTCCTATCGAATTAAAATCAACATATTCATGCTACAAATCCTTTAATAATATTCAGGGAACCTTGCGATTCACCGCAACCAATGAAAACGTATTTTCACCTGACAGGTCGATACGAGGAGGAGTTGAACGCTCCATTGCGCACCTGCCGCGGCAGGTAAGAAACGCGCATGAAAATGTTGCTGGTTCGACCAATGCACGTGCGAGCACCTGCACTTTCACCTGCCTCAGGTGGGCGGCACACCTACGCAACCAATAATGTCGGTTGATTTGAATGTAAGCTCAGTATCGGGTTGTCGAGTCTTACGACTATTGTTTGTAGGAAAACCATTAATGATTTTCATGAAAATATGCCACTCCTTCACTCAAATCATAATAATTATTATGTTGCTCTTCACTTTTGTGATTACCTGAAGATAAGTCAAGATATTGATGTGATTAAGAGATGCATCTTAAGCTGTGTCTACCAAAAATAGTGATGAGGATCGTAACACAATCGGTTTCCATAATTATTATATATCATTCATTTGCAACTGTATGTTAATTTTGAGATTGGCTTCTGTAAGTAAATTTTATTATCATTTATCTTTATTTCTCAGTAATGATATCTGCTTTGATTCTATTTTCAATCTTTACTGTGAAAAATGAGAAGATTAAGTGATATTTGTGAAATTTCATTGTTCCCAACCGATACTAGTAGTCTGGTATCTGTGCAAAAAGTTGTTTCCGATATTTTTAATTTCTCCCATCATATTTGCAATTTCGCCGTCCTTATCATATCCTCTTATATGAAGTTACTTAAAGATACAAAACATCAAAACCCACTATTATATAGGCAATTGAAGTGCTCTGAAAGTATAAGAACTACTACTGTGTAATTCATATCGATATCCTTCCACTGCTTTATGCCATTGCCCAACCCATAGTCATATTCACCACCTGCATAATGCAAACTTCAACCAAAAAAATCACCGGTGAGTAATCGAAATCAGTGCTCAAAAACCGATTTTTTTTGGTACCTTGGGAGCTGTCTGACTTGTCCTTTTAGTCCAAGTCTCCAGAAAACACTGCAGCCTCTTGGGCTTATTGCGTTTAGTCTCCCATCTTCTCATGACACCCATTCCATCAGTCTCGTTCCCTGTACTAGTTTGTACAGGTTGGATGTTCGTGTTGGATGTTCGTCATATTCTTCTGGGCGTAATTTTGTACGTCCATATATTGCCTGCCTTCTGTGATTCAGTGCCTCACATTCGCATAAGATGTGTAGAGCTGTTTCTGTTTTCGTTGCATAATCTGCAGCTGAGGTCACCGTTGTACAGCCCCATTTTATTCAGGTGTCCTCTAAGCGGACAATGACCGGTTAGTAACCTTTAATTATTCTGAGGCGATCCCTACTATATTGAAGTAGTTCTTCGGTTCTTTTCTCGGACGGTTCCCAATGAAGGTTCTACTGTGTTTGTTGCCAGGTACTTTTCTCTAGTACTCTGTGTGCTTCTTATTGGTTCATGTCCTAATCTGGTTTCGTACCAATGATTTTGGTACCCCAGAGCTGTTTCAGAGCTGGTTCTAGCGCATTCATCAGCTTCATCATTACGTGTGATTCCTGAATGCCCTGGCACCAGTACAAAGTTAATTTGTTTCTGTTTGCAAGTTCATTCAGTTCTTCATGGCATTCTCAGACCAGTTTTGATGTCACCTTCGGGTTTGTCAGAGCCCCTAGTGCGCTGCACTGGTAAAAATTTTTCCACCGGTATCGGTGGCAATTTAATTACCGCCCATATTAGCGAGAAATTACTTTCGTTTGTGATCTTACATTCCATGCGGAATATTATTTTGTAATTCTACCCGAAGACAAGTGTAGAATTTTTTAGTGTAATTTTTCATTTTGAGTGTACTTTTGTGTTGAAATAAAACTTTATAGGGTAAATTTGCGATATAAATTTATATCGAGACAAAATTTTACAGTTGAATTTTATACTCTTATATAATTTCACAGTGGAATTCTATACTCTGATAAAATTTTACGGTGTAATTTTTCATTTACGGGTTATATTACCTTGGGATATTCCGTTGTAAGAAGGTCCGTATTCAGACTAGTTTTGAAGATAATGATATCTCAATCGGATGATGACTCTTGACTCTTAAGTGGCCATTTTTCTCATAATTTAGATAATTGAATGCACAAGACATATTACACATTGATATATTAAAAAAAATATGTATATACAAAATTAGTTCATATACATTCTTGAAATGAAATTCTACAAAACATTTTTTTTCATTTTCAAAAAAGTCAAATAACAGTACAAAATAAAAAACCATTCTTCAAATTAACACATTTTCTTTCTTGCTCATGGTGGTATTATTCGGAAAGAGAAATGAAAGTAATATTCCTTTTTCTATTTTCCTCAATTCCTGTTATTATCTAAAAGAGAAATAAATATCATCAAATGAATAGGTTTAGAAATCTAAAAACACAGTAAGTTGACGAACACACATTCCTAGAGAAAAACTACTACTAGTTTGACTTCAATATTAATATTTCTCAAAAATTTTGATACATATTCAACCGTTTAAATAAAAAATTAGATTTTTCCAAATGTTTTCAACATTTTCTGAAATATAGCAAATATAGCTATAATGATATGGTATGAATGGTGATGAAGTGTTTTGTTCACCTCTTCAACAGAAACAAAAAGGTCCTAAAGTGTTTCTCGATTCCTTCAATTTTGAGTTCCAACTTGCCTCCCATCGCAAAATGTTTTCAAGTTCAATAATAAGAATCACAAATCCTCAAATTTATCCAAAATTATGAGAGATACGAATGAAACGTTCAGATATTTTTTAGGTGAATGAAATTACGATTTAACATTGTCCGATATTTGCAACCACCAATACGAAACTTTATTCCTCATAGAAATTCATTTTTAAAATGGATCGTGCATACGGCGTCACTGATGAGTCACGCCACTGCTATCGAATATATCTCTTTTTCTCAATACCATTCAGTAATTATCACAAACATTTTCAAATATATGTTCTGTAATTATTTGAAAATCAGTTAAAATATGTTGCACTATTCCATATAGTATGAAATAATTCGCGATGTGAGGTTAGGATATACTTGTAATAAAAAACACTATATAATGCATAACGAGAAAACTCGTAAACATCTGTTTATTGGACTAGTTATTGAAATTTTACAAGAAATGTACTCACCTTCTTTACTTATTTTCACCAACAACAAAAATATTCTAATACACACGTCAGACAAACGATGCGCTTCTGTAGACAAGAATGAACAATACAATAATCGTTCACAAATACAAGCGTAATTTTACATTCGATAAAGAGATGGCGAAAATTTACATTTCACTAAGGGGAAATACCCATCGTCAGTTAGTAATTCTCTTCACATGAAATAATACGTTATGATTTCACACGTATATTAGATGAATATTAAATTCTCAATGAAAAGTACATTGCCTACTGAAATTACGCTCGGGGATGTGAATTATTCAATAGAGAAAGTATATTTTCAATAAAATTGAAGTAATTTTCTTCGTTCGAAATGAAAATTCCGAGGTACATTTCAATCATTTTCCCGTGTGTCTGTAAAAATATTGATCCGCTCATTTCTTTGAGGTCTCAATATAATAAGCCTTGCACACTGCAAGATAGCATACACTTCCACCTGAAAGACGGATGTGTATATTCCTAGCGGACAGCTGTAGTTTAGATTTCTATTCGCTCCAAAAAAAAAGATCACTACCAGACAGCGCTGGTTTAACTTCAAAAGTAGAGTATAAGTAAGGCAAGATGATGACATCTCGAAAAAAACACAATCTATGAGATCGACTGTAGACTTAATTCATGAATATCAAAGATTAACGACACCCCAGAGATAATCTGTTGCAAAACCATGTTTCGACAACAACCGTAGAGCTTGTCTGATCTTTTGTTTTTCTCTAAGGCTTTCAATGCAAGTTGAAACCAGAGTCGAAAAACAAAAAACATTCATGATCCAACACCGAATAGTGCTATAATGACCCGTCCACAAGTGCATTGCTGGACACAGCTGCCCTTGAAGAACAAGTCGGATTTGTAGTTAGTAACTTTTTTCAAGATAGATTATATTAAAATATTTAAAATAGTAGGAAGTGTTAGGAATCACACGTTAAAAGGTAAGACTTCGTTAGTCCTTAGCTCGCACAAGTTTCTCAACTTCTGAGAGTTGTCGTTCGTATGGGGGCGACAGCTGATTAACAGAAAAACTGATTTCAAAACAGATATTTTTTTATTTTTAAACAGAGAGTTGAGTGGCAGATCATCCTCGGGTTAACTCCCCTTGGGATTTCGTGGTCGTGAGGCGAATACCATGTAACATTTGATTTTTTATTGGAAATAAATACATTATTTTTTACCGTAGTTGGCGCTGGTCAGGCCCTATATCCCCCGAAACCCCAATACAATCGGGAGGCGCGCCAGCATTATCAACCAACGACCACTCTCCATGCCGTGGGGTAAGTGATCATTGGGTTGAAAAGCATGTGCCCTGAAAAAGCGCAGTGATCCAAGAATGACAGCCTTCTGCGTCTGTCCGGCTAAGATTTACGCCTTAGTGCGGCAGGCAGATATGATTTTGATATTCTAGAGGGCATCATTCTACCAAAGACTGCAGAGTTCGAGTGTTAGAAGAGAAAATTTCGATATTTTATCCTTTTCCTCCTCTTCTCGGACGATATTCTTCTCGCCAGGAGATGAAAACTACATGTGTCGCGGTCTCAATTCAAGTATTAATATGGACTTTTATTAAATTCGGCCAGTTCCATTCAATTATTGGTACTCTGTGAAAAATAATAATGGATTTACAAGACAATTACATTGATGAATAGGAATTACCTTATAATAACAGTATTTGAATAATTATCAACAACATTTGATAAATTTTCGGATTATTGGTGATTCTATTTTAAAGCAAATATTCGTATTTCACAATAAAATATTGTGAATTCTATGAAACATTGCCAACTATAACATGTAAAATTGAATAACTAAAACGCATTACATTGTGCTGTCATTCGTCACGTAGACTCCTGTACAACTCGCTCATGTTACGTAAGAAAACAACCATATCAGTAGCATAGCTCTTTTAGTGAAAAAAATATTAATATTGTTTTTCATGCACAATTCTTACAATACCAAAACTTTTCCAGAAATGAGTGTTACGTTATGTAAACGGTTCGAGGTTACAGTATTACAATTGATATTGAATGTTTTTTTTTCAATTTATAATCATTGAGACTTCAGGACTGGGTTAGTATAGCCACACCTGAAGAAGCTTTTGTGTATTGTTGCGATTCTTTGAAACTGTTTAGTGAAAATCTCACAAAGTGTTTCTTGTCTAAGTTTTAAAGAGTATCAACTACATGAAATATGTATTTTTCGCATATAAACTAATATATCCGCACAAGACTTCTTGTGAAAAATTATAAATTGTCTCTTATACCTCATAATTTCTCATTATTTTTATACTATTAAACATAATGAGTTACGTAAATTCACATGATTGTATCACATCACAATATCACACCACATGTGATATTGAAATGTGAAAATACTTCTCAGTAAAATGTATAACGTGAAATTATATGTATATCCATTGTTTTGAATTACCTATCATTGATATTTACTGCGACCAAAATATTTTTTATAGAATACCAGCCTTGCTTGTTATCGCACAGTCAGTTAATAAATTTTTCATTAGCATTGCTTGTATAAGCCACAATTCAAGATAAATTGTCAAAATCAAGAATAATTCAGTACCGAAGAAAGAAAAATCAAAAGAATGACGATAACCCGAAAACTTTAAAAAATCGGATAGAGGCTCTTTTTTTAGACCCCCTGTAGTTTCAGTGTCGGTAAAGAGCACAATTTTCAACATTAATATATAATCAAAATTTTGTATTAAAAAAAGAAATGTTTACAAGGTTTATAAAAAAAGGAAATTTTCCAATGGAAAATTATTTTGTTACACGCATATCTTCACTAAAATGGAACGGTTATACACAAATTCCACATCCCGATATCTCAAAATATCTTCTTCGGGACGAAACTGTCAGCATCTCTATCACATACATGTCTAATAACAAGCGAATGGAGTGAATTTCTCCTTTTTTCAACACTCATTCACTTCTCAGTTTTCTTTGCGTTAGCACATGTTTATGTGACATCGCAGATCAAAGAGATCATTTAGGGTGCATACGGACGTCTTGAACGACCGTATGGTCCACGTGCAACCAGCTTCTACGACTCTGAGACTCCTTTGTTGTGGAGATGTAAAGTTGTTTACACACCGCCTTCTTCGCAGTTTTATTACTTTTGAAGTATATAACAAGGTAGAAGACATGTGTGGAACTAAAATATCAAAAATATCAATGGAAGTTTATGGTGTTTTCCACTTAATGAATGAAATGAAAAACAAAAGTTCAACGTTGCAACTGTATTTCTTGTTTTCATTGTATTCCAGGAAAAATTGGATAAGTTTTTTGTTGGAAATATATCGTCCAATTACGACAATATAAGGGGTATTCCACGATGAGCATTGCTTAGAAATTTATAAAAAAATAAATCGAATCGATTAGCACTCACAAATGTAACAATTCCTTCAGCAAATTGGTTTGGAAGATTATTTTGACACTGGAAAACAGAGACCGTTCAATTTCTTGAAAAATTTATAAGCTGAATAAACTTATTCTGGAAGCCTTCACACAGTATATTCCAAAAACCGACTCTATTCAATCTAGAATATAAAACAAATTGCAATTACCTTCAACCTCAACCAACTGAATAATTGATGGCCAATGAAGGTTGACCGTTTACTTTTCTTTTTAACACGCTTTTATTAGCATCACTTGTATGTTAGTTTGTAACCGACTCCTTTGGACTCGATTTTGACGTACTTTAAACGGACAGATGTATTTAAAAACTTTGTACACTCATCAAGAATTGGTGACAATACAATAATTTCATAAGTTCATCTTATTTTCCTGATCACGATCGCCAGGATTGAGTAATTTCCTTACACAGTCTGTGTGAGAGCAAGTGAGACGATCACATTGTCTGCGCATACTTATATATTTTATATTAAAACAAATGGGCCTGAAATAGCAAGCCAAATTGAAAAGTGAAAAAAAAAATAGCTTAAAAAGCTAAATAAAAACGCTTTAATAGCAACACAAACTAAAATATTGAAAATAATTCGAAATTAATTCAAGATTGTGTTCAACATCGATAGTGATATAACTAATGACTTTTAATAAGTGTGAAATCAAAATAAATCTATTAACAAGAAATCAATTTTTTTATAAATAATTGTTATAGATACTTGGTTGGAGCTGTACCATCACACACTTTTTTTACAACGAATTTGATTTTTTTTTGTAAACAGACTCATTAAAAGTCATTAGTTACGTTTGTTGGGGGTTAAAATGGACACCAATGAGTTTTGGCACAATCATGTCACTGGAATTGCAAAGGCTGCTTCTCAAATGCTTGGAACACTGTTCCAAACCAGAAAACTTTACACACCTCAGCAACTTTTGATACTTTATAAAGATCAGATCAGACTTTCTTTTGAGTATTGTTCGCATGTGCTCTGCTACCAAACGTACCCTGAAATTGCTGGATTCCATCCAGAAAAGAGAACCGACGCGAACATCACGTGCAACTTCGATAGCCTGGAACATCGAAGAAAGTTGGAGATTTGTCTCTCTTCTATAGATATTTTCACGGGAGGTGTTCAAGTGACTTGGCACATTTGATTCCACCAAGAGCGGTTCATATCAGAAATACGCGACTTCGAACATCACTGTTTAAGAACTATTTCATCTGCAGAACTGCGTTTATGTGTAATAAACTGCCTAAGAACGTTTTTCCAAATATATTTAATCTTCATCGATTCAAATTCAATGTGAATCGCTACTTTCCCACAGGCACCGGTCTGAGAGCGCCTTAAAGATTTTCCTCTAGTGCTTGTGTTTTGCCCTTAAAAAAATCAATCCCTAGGACTTATTATTGATGTTGAACACAATCCTAAATTATTTTCGAATTATTTTTGTTTTTTTGTAGTTTGTCTTGCTATTAAAGGGTGTTTTTTAGTCTTTCAAACAATCATTTTATTTTGTTTCGCTCCGAACCATTGTGAGTTCCTTAAGCATCCACATATAGGAAAAGGATTGGAAAAAAGTATTTTATAAAAAATATATTTCAAATATTTGAGTTTGCTGTACGGAGTTGGGCATTCAAGATCCTGGTGCTAACAGAAGAATCTTCGGCATTTGCAGATTATTTTAGCTTATTCAAAGGTACTGAATTAATATACTTAGTTCATTTCCTGATGACTTCAACTTGGTTGGTGAAACTATAGTTTCAACTGAAAGTATAAAAAATGTTGCAATTCCGGTGTGTGTTAAAATTATATGAAATGTCTGTCGCGATATCAGAACGAGAAGTTATCATAGGTTGAATATAGAACTCAGTATGTGAGCATAAAACATAAATAAAATGACGGGTTACTAGCAAAAAATTCAGAAAACTCAAACTCGAAATGGGGGTGCCGCAGAGGTAAATTTTTGGCCCTATCCTCTTTATACTATATGTTAATGATATAGAAAATACTTCAAGGAAATGACATGTACACAGCTTAAGCTGAAACTTTACGTTAATTCTATCAGATTTAAATGATAATCGTCTAGAAGGTAAATGCAAAGTATATATGAACAAATAAATTGCCTGCTATAGTGATAATGACTTATTCAACGAGTTTAAAACACAAATCGTAAGGTTTCTTATTAGACAGAAAACTTTTCAGCAAAAACTCACTTCTACATCTGATAATGAACTGAATGGTACTGCAGAAATTATAAAAATTTTAGGTGTATATGTTGATGAATTTCTTAACTGAAAATTTCATTGTGGACAGTTAGTGTCAAAGTTGGATTTGTTCGATTGAAGACCTATTAATTTTGAAGAAATTCTCATTGAACATAGGATGAAGAAAATCCTTCTGTCTGATTTCCACAGAGTTTTTTATTTGCTACGACCGGTTTCTCAAGTAAGAATGGTTTATCAAACCTCTCAAGTAAATTTACGACCGAGGTATGGATTGAATATGTGCGATAATACTATCTAAGTACGGGATGTTTTCACTAGCCAAAAGAATATTTTGAGATTAATAGCAGAAGTTTTTTGCGATCATTCATGTAGAAATGTTTTCCCTTCGTATACAATTTCACCTCTTGCAAGTTTATATATTGTTGAAGTATGCCTCTATATATTTGAAAATATTGACAAATTTTATAAATACTCCAGTATTTTATACATTGAATACAAAGCAAAAAAATTATCTTCACCCTCCATATGTGAGACTCAATAGTACATCTACTAATTGTATCAGACCTAGGATAAATAACCAACTTCCCGAAATGTTTAAGCAATAAAGCATTATTTCGTTAAAAAAATCTAAGTGACTTTCTATTGGAAAAAAATTTCAACTCAATAGGTGAGTAGGTACTTTGAAGAAAAAGGTTAATATTAATTTTTTATGATCGAATGTATTCTTACGTAATTTTATTGTGACTTGTTTTCGTGGTATTTTTGTTTGGTTTTTTGTATTACTTTATTTTATTTCGTTTCTGATTGACTATTCTGATTTGCCATTTTATGGCAAGAGAAATATTATTATTACTATAAGACACCGTAACCACAAAGAAATTATTTTTTTTAAATCACAGTAGATGAGCTAAAATCAAAAACACAGTATTTGGTATCTAATTCCTTTACCGTGAAGCTACAGGTATCATCCACCTACTAGCACAAAAGAAAGTCGACTTCCGTGTTAAAAGTTTTGAGATATATAAATCTAATCTATTCTCGTTAGCCACATGTATTCTAGCAGAAATGAGAAAAACATCGCGTTCGGGGCTATCGTTTTCAATCGCATTTGACATTTGACTCTCGTAAAATTACCACCGACTATTTCTCAATGGCTAGAACTAGTGTCTGTGTGAAGTTCGGTGATTTGTTCGGGAACGATTCACTCGAAAGCACTAATTGATGGGTGGTCTGAAGGAGACAAGCTCCTAATAGAAATGTCAACAAGCTGAAATCACGTTCGTTACTTCTGTTCCAATTTTAATTTCTCGATCTTCTCGATGATAGAAAACTAAATAATAGGACGGGGATAATGTGCTTGCTGAAAGTTTTCATGTCTCTTACTAAGGACAGTTGAGTTGAGTTTTCATTATTTGAAATGGTCATTGAATTGTAATATTTTGAAACTTGTGAATACAGTAAAAATGATTATTTAAGGAACTAGGTGACTTCTTTCGTGTGAAACTCATTATTTTGCATTTAGCTTCGTTGAGACATAGGTCAGATACTGAAAAGTAAGTATACAGATCATTGAGATCATCTTGAAGCATATCAGATTTTTTTTGCTTTCGATTCTTCTAAACAGCTTGAGATCATCGGCATATAGGAGAAATTGAGAATGGCCGATATACCGAGAAACGTCGTTAACAAATAACACGAAAAGGAATCCCAAAATCGAACTCTGCGGAACTCTCGAACTAGCGGTGAATTTGTGCTCAACAAAACACTGTTTTAGAACTTGGAAAATTCCGAGTATTCCGGAAATATCCGAAAAAAACTGAAAATCAGAATTTTCTTTTTTATTTTGTTCCAGTCAAAAACACATTTTAATTGATACTTATATTTAGCCACACGTTTTCATGTTGATATTTACTATCCGAAGTTCGTCTTGAGGCAATCATCAACTTTTTTTTCTATTATGGGCGCCATATTGTTTTTTATACAGAAAAATAGTGCTTCTCGTTTTGATTTCCATAATGTATAATTTATAATACCACAGTTATTAAAAAAAAACTTCATCTGATATGTTCAAGACTCCATCGGAAATTTTGTTTAATGAACACTAGTTGTCGGATCTCATCAAACAAACATAAGCCTGCACAAACACTTCAGTCGAAATATACTCATTCTCAATGAAGAATAACGAGATATGTTGAAATTTCATCATAAATTTGAAAGAAATGGTACGAAAACAGCACAAATTCATTTTGAATTATTTCTGAAAAGACAACAGCCGGATAGCCGGTATTTTGGACAAACACTTGGCTGGAGTACGCTGCGTTTCAAAAACCATTTCTCAGCCAAGACGAAGATATAGTGATAAACGGTCTTACGGTCAGCACGTCAGAAATCGATTCAGTTATCTTCAGTGATTCCTTGGGTGCTGTTGAAGGTCTCCACCAACTCTACTTGGACACTGCTTCTTCTCCGAGTTGAGATCCAACCAGCGCAGTCAGCCCAAAATGGTAAACGCGTTGAGATAGTTTGGATCCCGTTTCATAGTGGAATTACAGGTAATGAAGAAGCCGACAAGAAGGCTCGAAAAGTTCATTGCAATCCACTCGCTCAGCAGTACCAGCAAGTTCCTCTCGAAGACCTCCGCAACGAAATAAGGAAATACACGTTCAACTATTAAATAAAAAAATGGAGGATGTTCGACAACACGCAGAAACCAGGTTATCCTCACACGTGTGAGAATGTGTCACACAAGGTTCACACACCAATTCCTTATCGAAAAAGAAGAACTCACCCGCCGTAATTTCGGCCACGAAAATCTGCGTATTATCAAGCAGGAAAGACACTCTTTACCCAGTGAACTCGGTCGTACTCTAGATGTTGATAATTTTGTAATTTCTTCAGTTCAGAACAAAAAATTGTTATTATTGATAAAATATAATTATTTTATTGTAGTTACCCCGCTAATAACCTTTGAGATTGTTGCTGTATTTATGAAGCTGAAAAATCACATAAATTACTCATAATAGTATTTTGAATCAATTGGATTTGTACTGGGCGAATCAACATCACTACCTTTTTATTTTCATATGATTTTTCAAACTGAATATAAACTAGTCTTCGACAATTTTTGATGACGTTATGGGTCAGTTTGTTTTCTCACTTCGTGCCTTCATCAGAATTCAACATTAAATTTATCCCAAACTGTTTTTAGAAAAGCTGGTTGTATGGAAACACAAAACTGAAATACCCAACTGCTGCTGCCATTTTCATCTATCGGCACTTTTATAAATACCTTGTTATCCTCTTCCGAAATAAATCACTCAACGCAGATCAACAAAGTGAGGAAATCTCATAATATATTTTGCGGACAAGGTTGATCGGTATCAAAACAAATTCGAGCATTAATTTATTAGTGTTACATCCTCAGGTTGTTGAAAATATTTACACTATTGGAGCGCAAAGCAATTCATCAGCGTCGGATTTTCCACCTAAATAATGTCGAATTATGCCGAATATATCTGAATTGAAAAATGTTATGAAAATATAATATTCTCGGTATGATATACATTTGTGGATTTTTTACACAAAACGAAAGCGTAATTATTTACTACAATATTGTGAATAACTGGATCAAGAATGACAAAACATTTTCTACAGGAATTTAAAATAAAATTCCCATGAATATGAACAACATAAATTGAAAGGGATATATTTTTCGAAGAGATTAATTTTCGAAAAAAAAGGTGTTGACTTTCTACTTCTCCATCTTCATACAAAAATTGTGGGAATCTTCCAAAGAAAGGAAGAAAAACAATCTATTAAAAAAAATCAAAACTCATTGATGGAGTTTATTGTATGATTTTCAATATAAAGGGTTTTACGCTTGAGAACGCTATAGCGAAACACGTGTCGCGGTTTTTGTAAAACCCTTTATAGTGACAATCATACAATAAACTGTATTAATGAGTTTAATTATAGATTTCCAAAAAGTAACGGCAATTCTATTCAATTAAAAAAATTAACTCAATACAAAGATTTGTAGATCATGCAAAGAAGTAACTTTCAGACACAAACTGAAAGAAAAAAAGCCCTCTCGAAACGGCTACTTTCATATAAATTCATTGAATTACACGAAATAAAAATATTTTTGGAACTACCAATTTTATATGAACACTGAATTATACAAAAAACACTTTTCTCTATTCAGTTTGTATTCCAAACATTCGTTATGGAATTGAATCAGATATCATTCACAGAATTGCTACGCATCCTTATTGTCATTTCAGCACCAATCTGGATAGAACTGTAAGATGAAGCTCTCAATCCATTCCTGTAATGTCCCCTTCCCTTTTATTTTTTAAACGGTCAACTCAAAAAATTGAAATTTGTGATAATGAAATTAATACATGAATACTTTATTTTGAAGTGAAATTGACAGATGGAACTTTCAAGATGGCGACTGGGCGCCATCTGTGAAAAAAAAAATTAAATAAAAAGGGGCATCTTGTGACACATCATTTTGAAGCTCCTGACGAATACTTCACAACCCTATAATATGAAGTCAATATCTTCACCTACTAAAAAATGGCGAAACATTTAATAATTTCCTGAAGACAAACACATTAATATCGATATTTCTAGAAATATTTTTTTTATCTGCCATATGGCAGTTTCAACAACACGATAAGGCTTCTTGAGTTATTTTTTGTTCATAAAAACGACAGAAAATGTCAGTACGATCAGTTAAAATATTTTCATTTATTTTTCGGTTTTACTAGTAGAAAGGTACCACGTCAACAATTACTAAAATGGTCAATTCTTATTTACGGTGCGACGCGTAACTTTCACGAGACCGAGAGGATTTTCAATGAACGTTTTCCAATCGTCCTATCTATAGAAAATATTTAAAGGAACTTGTATCCAAATTCACGGTAGTGTACAAAAAGTCCCCAGGTCATCCGTCCATTCCGGAAGAACAGCAAGTTCAAATAATTGGTGAGATGGTAGTAAATCCTGAACAGTCTACTTATTCCGTCAAGAATTTTTTTGAGATGTCTCCTTATTCTACTGTGTGGAGACTTTTGAAGAGGAATAAGTATCATAAATACAAAATTAACTGAAGATGACCCTGATCGAAGAACAGAATTCTGCGAAATCATGACGGAAACCATTGCAAAGCATCCTACCTATCTCCACTATATTTGTTTTAGTGACAAATGTACATTTTTTCAAACGGCAATGTTCGCAGACAAAATTGTCGTTATTGGAGTGACACCAACTCTCACGTTTTCCGGGAAACACATCCAGAAAAAATTGACGTTTGGGCAGGAATATTGGGAAACTATTCATTGATCAGAATTTAATTGGGAAACTGTATTTGAATAGGCTGGAAACTACTGTTGACCCTCGCATCACTGAAATCGTCGAAGCGAATCCTAATGAATTCGATATGAATATTGTATTCCAACAAGATGTTGCACCACCACATTACTCCAGACAAATAAGAAACTATTTGGATATTACTTTTCCCGGTCGTTGGATTAGCCGTCGAGGTCCTACAGAATGGCCAGCCCACTCGCCAGATTTGACAGCTTTGGACTTTTTTTATGGGACTATTTGAAGCAAAATGTGCATGAAACTGAACCTGCTTCAATATTGGATATACGGCAGAGAATAATAAATATTTGTAGAGATATTGTACTGTGTCCGAAAATGTTCGGCGTGAAATATCGAATGGCCTGTTCATATGTTCAAGGCAAACATTTCGAGCATGTTCTGAACTGACCTCAAGCTTATTACCCCATATTAATGTCATTGTATTCCGGCAATTATAAAAAGTTCTGCCATTTTGTAGTAGTTGAAGATATTAACATCATATTCTAGAGTTGTGAAGCATTTGTCAGGAGCTTCAAAAAGATGTGTCACATGTGTCTATTTAATTTTTTTCCAGATAGCGCCCAGTCGCCATCTTGAAAGTTTCATCTGTCAATTTCACTTCAAAATAAAGTATTCATGCATTAATTTTATCATCCCAAGTTTCAATTTTTGAGTTGATCCGTTCAAAAAATAAAAGGAGGTCATTAAAGAAATGTAGTGTATAATTATGAACTTATGTCATGGAATAAGTTTGATGTACTCATATCATCGATGACATCGTAATAACATTCATTTGCTCATTTGATTAAATCCCATCAGCCATAGAAAATCTTGTTTGAAATGAAATGGTATTGGCTTTCTACTTTTCCATCATCATACAAAAAAATGTGGAAATCTTTCAAAGAAGAGTTAGAGTTGATTTTCAGAAATTGATTAATTATTTCTCTTCTTTGGAAGATCCCACAGTATTTTATATGAAGACGGAGAAGTAGAGAGACAAAACTTTTCTTTTCCAAAAATGAACATTTTTATGTAACAATTGATGATCGTTGAGGATTTTTACGTTGATAAAACTTGGTTTCTCTAAATAGATATTATGATATTATGAATGCTCGAAGAAGATCTACTATCAAAGGAGAATTTTGCGAGCAAGCAATAAATCAAAAGAGATGTGGTCCATGATTAATGATTTTAGAGGAAAACAAAGGAAAGATCAAGTTGATATACCAATAAACGCAAACATGCTGAACAATTACTATTGCTCTATAGCAGAAAAATTAACAAAAAACATACCAACTTCTCTTAATCCGCTGACTCATTTAGAGAACATATGGATCGCTGATAATTTTATTTTACACCCCACTGATGCAAATGAGCTTAAAGAAATAATTCAATCTTTTAAAAATAAAAAGGTCGCGGGAGTAGACGTAATTTCAATTATCATTTTTGCTAACCTTCCTGATACCACATTAAATGCTCTAGCGTTCGTAATAAACTCATCCTTCAAGACCGGAACATTCCCTTTCTGCCTAAAAAAATCTAAAGTTATCCATTGCACAAAGGTGGTGATCTCAGTGATCCTTCAAACTTCCGTCATATATGTCTCATTCCCACTCTAGGCAAGGTAATAGAGAAACTGGTTGAATTAAGATTGACAATTTTTTAAAATCATAAGCAACAACCAGTTCGTCTTTCAATCAAAAATGAACACCCATGATGCTATATTTTCTTTGTTAAATGACGTTTATGGAAATAATAATGAAAAAGAGTTATCAGCAGCAGTGTTTCTGTGACTTTTCTAAAGCTTTTGACTGTGTAGATCATGGAATACTGCTGAAAAAACTATATCACTATGGGATCCGTGGAATTACTCACAAGTGGTTCGAAAATTATCTCACAGGAAGAAGTCATATTGTGAAAAACCTCATCATCCTCATCAGAAGGCGAAATGAAAAATGGCGTACCACAAAGTTCAAAACTGGGACCGATACTTTTCCTGCTATACATAAACGATTTAGCATCTATCGCTATAAAAGAAAAATTCGCCCTATTTGCTGATAACACCACAATATTGTGGCGTGATAAAACTTTATGTAATCTACACGAGAATATAAATGTTTCCAAAACAAATTTAATATCATTCCACTGCTTAATTGACATCATTCCTTTACCAACACAGGACGTGGACAGGATAATTGAAAACAGACCTAGTATTACATTTTTAGGGGTAATAATTGATAATACTCAAATTCGCCGATCACATTGTAACCCTCAATAAAAAGCTAGCTTCAGGGTGTTTTGCAGTGAGAATATCATATAAGGATCTCGGTTTGTCTGCCGCTGAATCGCCTTTTTTCTCATTTATAGAGTTACATTTATGGTATGGAATTCCTTTCTGGGGAGTACGTTGCAAAACTCAAATGCAGACGGTGTTCATTATTCAGAAAAGGGCTATAAGATTCATATGTAATGCCAAAAGTAGAAACTCCTGCAAACCCCTATTTGAATTACATAAAATCTTGAGAGTTTTTGAATATTTATTTAGAAACAGTATGTTTAATTAATAAACATCAATATGATATTTAGCGGTTACTCCAATTATTATGCCCTTCGTCAATCTAACCTAACCTAAGATTACCCATACCAGCCTCTACTCTAGTCAAAGATTCTATATATTATAATAGTCTCAAGATATTTAATCAGTTATCTGACCATATTGAAATTTTAGACGATAGCTGTGTATTTCGAAAATCACTAAAAGACTTATTATGTGGTAGACCCTATTATAGTTTAGAAGAGTTCTATGAGGATCGCTTTCTCTACTTTATTTTTTCAACTGTATTTTTTATTAAACAAAGTATGGTATACTGCATTTGAACATTTTAAACTTTTTTGGTATTTTTTATTGTTTTTATTGTATGATATCTTCAATCAATTTTATATGTGTTTGAGTATTTTAACATTATTTGTACCCTATATATGTATGTGTGTGTATAGATATGTATATGTGTATCTGTATATATATATATATATAAATAAATTATATATATATATATATATATATATATATATATTATA
The DNA here is from genome assembly GCF_025532065.1 of Leptinotarsa decemlineata. Taxonomy (NCBI): domain Eukaryota; kingdom Metazoa; phylum Arthropoda; class Insecta; order Coleoptera; family Chrysomelidae; genus Leptinotarsa; species Leptinotarsa decemlineata. The sequence continues at coordinate 24,641,613 of NW_027412532.1, forward strand.
TATATATATATAACATATATATTATTATATATATATATATATAATATATATATATACAATATATATATATATATATATATATATATATATATATATATATATATATAATACATTTGTATCAAATTACTCACCCAGACTATGATTATATAAATTTTGCAACCCTACATTTGTTAAATTAATGTTTATTGTACAACAAGCAGAGATCATCTCCAGGTCAATGACTGGTAAAAAAATTTGAATTCATTAAAAATAGCAATTTCAACTTTGATTAATTAGGGAAGTCTAGAATAACAGCCTTCTGCATCTGTGCGGCTAAGATTTCTGCCTTAGTGCGACAAGCCGGTATGATTTTAAGATTCGAGAGTAGAGAGGACATCATTCCACCAAGGAGTCCAATAATCAGAACAACCATCTTGACAGAGTGATCTGAATAGAGTTTGCGGAGTTCGAAGAGAAAATCTCGATATTTATTCGTTTTTCCTCCTCTTTTCTGACGATATTTGTCTCTGACGTTATTTGATATAATAAAAACGATACAGGTCTTCAGTAGAAAGTGATTTGCGGTAATTGAACGTCTTAAAATGTTTAAATGAAAAAAGTATCAAAATATTTGAAATCTAAAATGAATGAAATATCAAAAATTTCGAAAGTACTAAAAGTCACAGTACGGAAATATTTCGACGAGTTAATGAAGGGAAAAATATCAACAAAATTGGAAAAAAATTGTAAAATAGAGCAGAAAAAACATTACGACATGCATTGAAAATCAATTAATTGTGGGTGTAATATCAATCGATAATAATATGAAAGAAATGAATAAAAAAAACGTATGCGTCTCGGAACGCCCGTCAGAAGTGACAACTTAAACTATTCAACATTGATAGGTTTAACTTGAGAAAAGCTTAGGTTATTACTTAATTTTATGTATATTATTCTGAAAATTTTTTGCCAAAAAAATTATCCTATCAAATTTGTCTATTTCTAGTCATTGTGTGTCGAAATAACCAATGAAACCATCATTACACTGATAACTACCGATGGATAGTTTTCACGGGTAGTTATCACTTATGTCATGACATTGCTAAGCAACCAACACAATAAAGTTGTTTGACATTTCAGTGATTCAATTTATTTCGAAAATGTCACTTCCTCGCTTTGGTGTTCAAAATGATGCGGCAATTGACAAAATCATTGAAGAAAATACACCAAAAAATACTGTCAATAGTAAAAAATACACTTGGAAAATATTTATGAGTTATATCATTATACGAATTGTTCTTTTAATAACTGTGTGTTCAATAAATAATTTTGTTCGAATTGCAAAAAATTTTCTCACCGAATATCCCTCGAACATTGATAAATAACTCATAATTTTATCACAACTTCCTCAAGCACGTTATTTTAGGTAACATCCCTCCGCCTTCGGCGTCGGGATGTTACCAAATAACGTGCTTTCGAAAACTGTGATAAAATTATTTCGTTAGTTATCAATGTCCTTGGGATATTACAGCTGAAAATTTTTTCCCAAAAAAAATATCCTATCAAATGTCTATTTCTAGTCATGTGTGTCGAAAAACCAATGAAACCATCATTACACTGATAACTACCCATGGATAGTTTTCACGGGTAGTTATCACTTATGTCATGACATTGCTAAGCAACCAACACAATAAAGTTGTTTGACATTTCAGTAATTCAATTTATTTCGAAAATGTCACTTCCTCGCTTTGGTGTTCAAAATGATGCGGCAATTGACAAAATCATTGAAGAAAATACACCAAAAAATACTGACCTATGCAGTAACCGAGGCAAATACAGCAAGATCAACGGAAATCAT
>NW_027412532.1:24643549-24699946 GCF_025532065.1 Leptinotarsa decemlineata
ATGGACAGCGTGGTCATATTTCAACCAGTTCATATAAAACAATCAATTGTACCCATGAATCTTCCGTCCATTGGTGAAATCGAATTGAAATTCGTTCGGTAGTTTTCGAGTTCATCGCATCGAGACAGACATACGCTAAAGAGGAATTTCGTATAATAATACATATACATAAGTGAAGGGTTAAAGTGATAATTCTGCTGACAATTTCCACATTAGAGAATATATGCTTCAATGGCCGAGTCAGGAGCTGGTAGGTCGTGTCGAATGAACCTAACTTAACATCGTTTCGTTTCATACATAGCTGACATCACCAGTTGTAATGTGCATTGACTGCGTGGACGGAGGTTAATCCCAATCTTTGCTGACACTACGAGATATATCCCTCGTCCTTTCAGTTAACGCTTATACCACTGATGATGTCTGCCGCAGTAGCAGACAAAACGCTTGGTACTTCGCCAAGGTCTACCAGCCCGAATATTATTCTTTTCAATATATACCGAAGATTGTTTGAATCTCATTCATTTGATTTACATTTCATGTATTCATTGTTTTCTTCTTCTGACATTTTGATACTTTTTTCACTTTTATGTTTCATTCGAATATTGCAATCCTAGTAAATTTAATACTCATTTTCTCGTAAATTATTTTTTTAGTCAATGCAAGTCCAAAAACTACCAAAATTCAACAAGATACATTGTGAACCACATTCAAACAAATTAAGTGTTATGAATCACACGTAAAAAGGTAAGACCTCGTAAGTCCTTAGCTCGTTAGTGCTTGTCGTTCGTAGGGGGGGCGACAGCTGGTTAACGGAAAACAATTTTTAATAAACAGACAGAAGTTTCCCCCAGAAATGTGATTGGATATCAAAACAACTGTAATAACTATTTGTGAACAAGAAAACAATGTTATCCAGATTTGGTACTGAAGATTTGAAAGGCAATTATTCTGCGGTGAAACATCGGATGTCTACCAGTGAGGATGACAGTGTTCCATGTGAGTGAAATTTTACGTCATTCGTTTACATTCATTTAGTGTAGCAATCCTGTGAATATCTGATGCAATTCCATAAGGGATGTTCGAAATAAAAACTGAATATAGAAAAGTGTTTTTGGTATAATTCAGTGTTTATATAAAAGTATTTGTTTCGGAAGTATTTTTAGTGACAAAGTTAGGGAGCAATAAAATCTCATTTTTGTAAAAATAATCATAATATTTTTTGGGTGAGACTTTTATCTATTGAAAAATTATATTTTTTGGAAAAAATTGACCGATCTGTGAGGAAGCAAGTTTTGATAAATACTCTACTGACCATCTATTATATTAATATTTGATTCGGAACTATTTCATTCCAAACATCAATCATCGGAAAATACTCCCCTTTTCACAACCAGGAGCTAGCAAAAAACGTCCCAAAAAAAAAAACTCTTAAAAGTTTTATTATGGATTTACCTGTCTGCTGCCCCATCCACTGAGAGCAAACATATTTAGCCACGTAATCCCGGGATCACGACTTCATAGAACTCCTACTCTGAGTCGTTTCTTGTGTTTGAGAAAGAAAAAATCTCATTTTGATAAACCGGCGGTCATTAATCACAGGTTTTATATCCGGACGTGACATGAAAGGATGTTTTGTATCACGATGACCATAAGCGGGAAAAGTGTAAGGCCGAAGGGGTTGAATAAGATATGTAATAACTATAAGGTATTTCATGAAGCACCTCCTATCTATAAACTCAAATAAAACAAAGTGTATGTGTGTGTGTGTGTGTGTGTGTGTGTGTGTAAGACATCATCTTACACACACATTCATGCCCGATGGCATGGGTTATGTTGGATTTGAGGACCACTGTGGTTTGTGGCTTATTCGCATACATCTGTGACTTAAAAAACCCACAAGAAAAAGTATAACGGGGTCAAATCGTACAATCTCGGTGGACAGTTCACATCACCTCCACGTGAGAACACCGTTCCCTCAAATCGCTCGTGCAGAATATCAATCCTGTTGAAACCGCATAATCATCGACCTATAATAGATATTTGTGAAATGCCACACTCTTCAGGATTTCGTAACGAAGTATTAGTTTTATTCCATAAATTTATGACTGATTATATAAGTTCGATACACCACGCTAGTCGGTGAGGGCGACGTGGAGTTCTTTGAGTTGTTTTGTTATTTTCAGATCGTGCAATGGTAACTCTGTTTGCCTTGATGATCGCAAATATTTTTTGTTTACTTTCTACGGATCTTAAACAAATTATTCCTATCCTAGAAAGTTTCTAGAATGGACAAGTATGATAAATAAGTAGGCTTACTATAATTTCGGACTATCAATCCAGACTTCCTTTTTAATTGTTGGAATTCAATCCCGTCATTTGTAAGTACGTATAGGGAAAAATCATAATTGTATAATAATTAAAAAACAACATCTCAGTTACAAATTCAACCTTGATTATTCATCAACGGTCTATTATGAGTATCTGTATTAGTTATGTAATGATATAACTCAAGCAAAGTCCATTTATCTAATCTTCTGGATCCTGCTGATCTTCTGATTGTTGGCCTTCGGCTTTAGTTGCCGCCTCTTGTGCAGTGAGTTGAAGTTCCTTGTCTCCTGCATTTTTATTACGAAAAAAAATTATGTTGCCGGATGAAGCTGCATTTACTCGTACAGATTTCTTGTTTTTCTCACTTCTGACATGATCTTCGATGTCGAGTCCCCCTCGGTATTCAACAGAATTAATTCAGAATTACATGCACACATCCTACTTTGAAAAACATTTAAGTTATGAAAGACTTTTAAGTTTGTCGTTGAATAATACATGACATTTTCTTTTTGGGCTTTGAAGTTAATTATGTTAGTACTGAACATTAATAAATCTTCTAGATAGAGTTAAACAACTATATTTATTTTATTTAATATGAATGATTTAGATGTTTTTAGTATTTGATAAATTATTAAATACTAAATCAAAGATCTTAAACAACAAAGCGTCTACTGTCCAGTGCATACCTCGCTCGACTCTGACTACTAACCTACCGGCTAGCGAAGATGACAGCGTCCTTGAGACAGTATAAAAATAGCGGCATTACTATTGCCAACGGCTAGACAATGCAAAGTCAAATTTCCCCATTTTATCAACTCCACATCAAAAATCCTGACTTTTGTCAATCCCGGAATCTTTTCCGGACAAATGGTTGAATCCCGGACTGCCTGGGCTAATCCCGGACGTACGGTAAGCCTATATATAAGTGTCATCATGTTTTAGGATCGAAAAAAATAATTACTACTGTCATAAGTCGGTCCATCTGAAATTTGGTGAAAACATTTTGGACAATTTTCTATTAAAATCATCTAAAAGAACAATTCATTCAGGCCAATCTCAACTCCCTACACTGTAGGTTAATGGACTAACACTTATCAGAAAACAATTACTTCCCTGGCCAATACCACGAAAGGCGTTGGATTATATCTGACAGGTGTCAGTGCAGGTTTCTTCACTGAAGTTATTCCTGCATATGCTGTTGGCGATACAACTGCCGCAATATATTTTCAATTATTGGAACACATTCTCAGACCGGTTTCGGGCTGTTTGGCCACTCGTCAGTGCAAGGTTGTGTATATCATCAACATAAAGTAAATCATCAACATAAAGTCGATAATTGAAAATCAAATTTCTTCAGAGTATCATTCCTCGAACTAAGTTGAAGCAAACAACAAACAACATGTTTGTCGTCGCCCCATCTGCCTGTGAACGAGGTAACCAAGTGCATATCCGAAATTTGACCAATTCCTCGTATAAGGAAAGAAAAATTTTCACATATAATCAGTGGGTATACTTGAAGACTGGCTATAAATCAAATCATCTAAAAGAACAATTCGTTCAGGCCAACCTCAACGAAGTGTCTGGACTTCCTCTTTTCCTCTCAGGAATGTACAGATGGGGTCAAAATATTACCTGTACTTCATGAAACTTTTGTTTCAGAAGAATATTCAAAATAAACCAAATTTTGGCGATTGACTAAACAAATGAATTGCTTTGATGACCTTTCATGCAGGAGTCAGTTGTTCCGCTACAAAGTCATGAACGGACTACCCCGATAGTCCATACCCCAAAACTTTAAAATGACAGATATTTTTTAATATTTTTCAACAAAATCAGGTTACTCAGACAATTTTCTGAACGAAAGTACTCCAGTGGAAAATCGACCGGAGCAACGATTTTTAATAAAAATGCATTTTTGTTCGACGACATCCAACCTAAGATGTATACCGTTATTTGAAATTTCAATTTCAGTAATTGTTTTCCATGTGCATGTTGAAATGAAACAATAAATTTCAAAAATTCAAAGCAACGAAACCTGAATTCTAAGAAACTTGCCGGAAATTCCAAACATTATCAATATTGAGCTCAGATATAACCATGACACCTTCTGTTTTTACTAAACGCTGAATAAATCAACGCAACGATACTATTTTTGTGATAGTTCAAGAACAAGATAATCTATTGTAACCTTTGATCTGGAGTGACGCAAATGATTGTACAAAAAAGAGGTATTTCAACATGTGACTGTCTGTAAGGTGATGAATATGAATTAGAAATAAAACTTATCACGAAACCTAAATTAGACTGACGCTACTTGAATATAGAATATAACATTCACCATTTATCACTTCCTTCGATTTGTTTGTTCATTTCTAACGAATTATGAATGATATAGGAGACACATTTAAATATAAATAACATTTTAGAAATAATCCATCTAAATACATTGAAATGTGTTTGTCAATGTATGAGAATTCTCATCAACATGGTCATCATTATGTCTGAAGAATGCTACTTAGAATATTATAACATGTTTTTTTCATCTCATACAACGATTTTATTTGATACACCAATATTGGAACAATCAATATCATAAGTCAAAAATCTAATATTTGGATTTTCTTCTAGTCAACCTTAAATAGAACGCAGATATTTCGAGAAGTGGTCTTTTTTTCAGAGATATGAAACAGTTTCTCATCACGTAGGATCTATAGAAGCCCAATTAGATAAGATTCTTCATGAAAGTTAATAGAGAGAAAAGAAGTAATTGCAGAGCCTGCCAACCTTCAGATCATTCTGGGCTATTCAAATATGGGCAATAAAAATAGTCAATCTGGTATTCCTTTGGTATTTTGAACAGAGTTAAAATATTTATTTTGAATTTTTAAATCATTTCTTGAACTGTTTATAACTCGCCTCGTGGAATTTGCTTTTTTATATGCACAAAACATTAATGAAAAACAAAACTGTAGTAAAATTCGGTGCTCCCAAAAATAAACAAATAAATTCCATGAAATCATTGAAAACATTTTTTTGGGAAAAATGCTCGAACGGGCCGATTTCTGTTTTCAATTTGCCATTCAAGAATATAATTTTCAGCAACCCACCGCTTCACCTCTGAAGGAAAACAACTCCAACATTAAAAATGGTGAAGTACCCTTCGTGATAACTTGACAATTAATAGCTAAATTTATCAAAATATATTTAAATGAGGGTAATAGAAGGAATTTCAAATTATTGAATCGAACACGAATTTCAAATAATGGTTGGGTTTGGAAATAGAAGTCCGACAAGAACTTTCCAAATTTTGATCTGTCCGTGCCCACTAGATGTGCGTTAGAAGACAATGAGATTTCTTAGTTACAATAATAATCTCGTAGTGACACTACATCAGTAGTACAGTATGCAACACAAATATCTGTAGTGAAAATGGAATTGACTTCTATATTGGAACACAAAAATTTTAACAAGACAAACAAAAATGATTTTAAATATTATGCACTTTGACAAACAAAAAGCTAATGAAGTTTCGTCTTTAGACATAAAAAAAGTTCGAAAGCGTGGTACAAAAGCAGTGGACGTTTATCGGAATACCATCAAAAGAATACGTAATGCTTCAAAAACTATTATTGATGATTTTGACAAAAGAATTCGTCGATGCCATTAAATTTCATTCGACCAAGAAAACAATCCCGACTTTTTAGCTAATAAATGAAGAATTTGTGAAATAAAATAATTATAAAGGTTCAGTCATGGGGGAAAAGGAAATGAATTTGGATGGAAAACAATAATAAGAAATTACTCATAAAAAATCAGAATTTCATACTGTTTTTTGAGTGTGAGGCGAGATTTTTTTTTATAGTGAAGACAGGTTTTGAAAACATAACGTAACGTTAACCACTCAAGAAAGCTGAGTATCAATATTAATTTCAGTAACTTTTCGGGGAAACTTTTCAGTTTGCCCTTTACTACACTTCAGCAAATTCTCTATTCATTTAGCTTTCATTTTTTCAATTTTTGAAAGATTATACACTGAAAAAAACAATATGAAATATTGAGTCCTCCACAAAAAAATGCGTTTGAAAAATACAGAAATCCAGCATTTTAGAAAAAACTTTGAATGTTATAATATAATATATAATTAATATATAATTTATATAGATGAATCTCACATCCATTCCTCCATACACCGAAGTGGAATGGATTAGCTGTACTTTATAATAAAATTCTACAAACCACAATTCAAAGTTTATAAAAACTATGGAATAATAGAAAATCATAGAGACACAGTAGTACGACTGCCTTCGCATCATACCGATCTGAACCTGATGTCGAAGGAAAAAATCACTCGCGGTGTATTTAATTAGAGTTTTGAAATAGTTTTTTGGAATCCCTCCAGAGACATTGCTCAATCCATCCCTGGTCGACGGTCGAGACACAAGAATTCATTAAAAACGGTGGTTTTTTGCAAATGGAGAAAACAGTTTCTACAAAAACTGGTATTTCTTAAAAAATTATTGCTTTGAATGAGCACGTTCTTTCCTTCAGAATATTCTTCTATCTATTGTTATAAACAAAAAGCATCCTTTCAAATTTCCCTTCTCATCTATATAATTCATAAATCAAATTACAAAGCTACGATAAAGTGAAAGAGAATATAACAATTGCATAAGAAGTGATTATAACATCTCACAGTCAGTCGTTGCTGAGACTTTGATGATGAGAATTACACCACTGATAATATCTACCGCAGTAGCAGACGAAACGTTTGGTACTTCAGCTTCCATTCAATCACGGCCTGCCAGCCTGATTTTGTTCTCTTCTGTCGTGACTATGGTCAGGAAAGTCTTTGTTCTTATATTACTATTGTATTGTTTCCTATTAATTCGCTTCCATTTAAATTATTAGGATGAGTGTATGTAGCGATATCATATACTCATATATTCAATACATTTATAGTGAATAAACATTTTAATTACATATTTTATTATTATCATACTATTTCTGAATAGGAGAGAAAGACGATGGAAAACTGCATTTCGTACCTTTGGCTGAATGAAAATACTCGTATCAACCAGAGGGATATGTCAGAAGTAATGATTAAAATGTATTTGATACGCGGAATTGGAACCTCTGACGTTTTCTATAGAAAGGGGTGTACGTCGTTCGTTCGATTAGAACGAACCTGTTAGAAGCCCTAATTTAACTACCTTGGACTTTTATTTATGAAGATAATTGTCGTCGGGAAAATAATTGATCAAATGAAGCAAACCTATATATTTAACACTTGTGTTAAAAAGTATTTTTAACACGATTTTTTTCGACCAAATAGCAATAAACATAACATAATTATTCAATTTCCAAAGAAGTTTTATTATTAACAATAGATATAGATACAATTAAATTCTATTAAAGAACGACCTATTTTGTTTTTCTATTTGGAATTTGAGAAAGCAATGATTTATCCAATAATTTAATGTCTTCTATTAATAAATGGCACAGCTCTTCACGCCGGCAGGCTCCATATATTCCGAAAATAGTAGCAACTTTCATGATCAAATGTTTTTCATCTGGCGTTTCATGTATGAACCTCTTGACTTGATCAAACGTAAAAGTTTTTGATTTTTTTAGGCCCATAACTTTCATTTTTCCGCTTCAAGAATGCTATTACCTAGAAATATTTGCTTGTATTAACAACATTTTTAACGAGCGCACTCGACTTTATTATTGAAAACTTACTCCACAAAGTTGACAAGTTCTATATTTTTGATTTCTCTCTAGATAGGCTAAGAAGACGGTTTCGCTGAAATTTCCTTCGACGTTTTTAAGTCTACACCAGCTAAGAAAATTAGAACATGCGATGTCGTACTGCTGAGCCGATTTTTTTGGTAACAATTCAAATGAAGCCCTTTTTGCAGCCTCTTCAATATCGTCAGGAACACACAATTCCTCACTACTGTTCATCATTATGCAAGACATTAAACACCATCAAGAACTTCAAATGTGACGCGTGAGCTGTAAATAGTACTGTTTGTTGGTAACCAAGTGATTCGGCGTCACCTGACATGGCCACTTCACAGAAAATGCCATAACATGAAAATAGTTAACTGACAAGAGATGTTAAAATGTGTTTTATAGAAATATTAAATGTACCTATTCCATTATGAAAACAGGACTGTTATACAAAAAACTTTGTATGATATTTGTGTCAAAAGTAAGTTTAATTTTGTTCCTGAAATTGTTCAACTCGCTACGCTCGTTTCGCAAACTTTTTCACTCACAAAATAAAACCTTACTTTTAACACTCATATAATGAATATATATTTCCTGTCACACTTCCTCTGATGCATCCCAAACTTCAAATTGATAAAAAACCATCCAGCCAATTCGCATATTTTGTGACCAACGAGAAAATGAAAACGTACAAGAAAAATAAAAACGCTAGTGCTAGAACGAAAATGGCTGAACGTCGACAAATACCTTCGAAAAGAATTTCCTTGTTGGTTTTCCGCATGATTTATACGCAAATATGAAACAATAACCATAAAAGTGTAGGTGAACCGTGAATGAAAGAGACGTATAAAAATAAAACACAATAGGTGTACAAGGACCAAGTTGTTTCTCTGAAAAAGCGACAGAGGTCATGTTTGCCTTCAAGCAACTGAGAGCTCTGTTACCCTATCAGAAAAGGTTTACACTTGTCGAATCTCCAACTCAATCTTGATCATGTAGGGATACGTTCCTTCTGAAGGCCACTCGCTCTACTCGTATATGAACGTGTATGCTGGAAATCCTGGAAGAGTCCTATCAATCCTTTCGGCTGCAAACTATAATTCTAACCTTGTCAAGAGGAATGAGACTCTGGTTGAGTTTTGTTGAGTTGGTGTAGAAAATGGAAATCGGTATGTATTCAAATGAAACGGGTTTTCTCAACAATCCCTGTGCCACATTTTACAGGTCGATCACGAGTGGATGTGAATTGACTCGCATACTTCATTTTTTAATATAATAAAATATGATAAACGATATTAATATTGAAAAAATAAAAAAATAAAGATATTTCTTGACGTTTCTATAGTTATTACCTACTGACTGATCATCCAAAGACGATTGCGAATACTAACAACGTGAAGAAGCTGAGTCTGAAATATTTTAAGTGATTTTTTTAATTTAGGCTTTTTTCATTCTACCATTTTTCTTAGTTTTTACTGACTCCAAAAGGTTATTATTTCGTCAAGTATTGAAACTATAACAAATTGTTCGTCAATGAAAATCATATTATAACATCTGTACAATCAGGATTCCGACCTCAGCATAGTACCACCACGGTTCTTCTGTCAATTACTGACGATATTTTTCAAGCTGCAAATGAACAAAATTTGACCTGTTCAATACTTCTAGATTACAGCAAGGTATTTGACACTCTAGATCATGAGATATTATGTGACAAACTTGTCCACTTCGGTTTTTCTCGGAAAGCAGTGTCTCTCTTAGAAAACTATCTGAAGAATCGTACTCAAAGAGTTGTTGTGGATAAAGTTATTTCAGATGCTCTGCCGGTATTAAAGGGAGTGCCACAAGGATCTATCCTTGGGCCCTTGCTTTTAGCTTGTATATTTGTGACTTCAATCTGTCCGTGGAAAAATGCAAAATACATCACTATGCAGACGACACGCAGTTATATTTCTCTTTTTCGCCTGGCGAGTGTACATCTGCTCTGTCGCATATTAATAACGATCTCCAAGCCATCTTTGACATTTCCACTGCCCATAAGCTCAAGGTCAATTCTGACAAATCCACAATAATGATGTTCGGAGCTAAGAAGAACAGAGAGCTCACCAACTCTTCCTTTCAAGTTTGCATCGAAAACGATATACTTCCCTCCGTGGACGAGGTAAAAAATTTAGGATTGTGGTTTGATCTGGATCTTCGCTTTACTAAACATGTCAGCTATCTGAACCAATTTTTTTATAACGTTCTCAGACAGCTTTTTCTGATTTGATTTCTGATTTGCCCAACACAAACTTAAAAATTAGACTATGCGAGTCTCTGATTATGTCAAAAATTTCCTATTGCGACAGTATTTATGGACCTGCTTTAAAGCAATCGGATGCTCTCCGACTACAGCGTATTCAGAATAGCTGTTTACGTTTCTCGTTTGGTATTCGGAAATATGACCATATATCCCCAGCAATGCAAGGATCAGGATGGTTAAATGTTAAGAAACTTAACAGACCTTCTTACCAACACACATAAAATTTTGATAACTTGACAACCTATTACTTACTGAAGAAGCTTAATACATTCTCTACGATTAACAGCTTTACTACAAGGAACAGTTCAGTTCTAGTCATCCCCAAACACAAATATTTCATCTTCACCCGCTGTTTCTCGTATAATGCACCCAAATATTATAATCAACTACCCTGCGAATTTCGATCATACACCATCGTAAACTTTAAAAAAAGACTGAAGACTTATTTATCTCATTAGCCTATTGTCCGTTCCCGACCTTGGCATTTCTAAAATGAATTTTCTAAAATAAAGCAATGACTAAAATTTTTTGATATTGTTAACTTACCTTGTGTTCAACAGCCTTGGCTGATACTCCGCCTATTCACCATATACTAGAAGTTTTTTTTTTTATTTGTTTTTGTTATTGTTCCTGTATACTATTTTATTTTATTTTTGTCTATTCCATTTGTATTTTTATGGTGAATAAAGACGTATTATTATTATTATTATATAACACGAAGTCGCAACATCGTGTTAGTCAAACTATAACTCGAAAACGGTTGAAGTTAGTTTTGATTTGTTGGATTCGTCTCCTCGAAGAATTGCAAAATAATTGGTGAAACATTTGAAAAATTGAGAGTTTGGTTTTATATATTATAACAGTTGAGTGGTGCGCGCAAAACCAATTTAGGTTATGACCTTTGTGATTGTGTGTGCATTAATTATTGTTGTCATAACGGAAGCAAAGTCATCAACATCCGTCACTTTGTAATTTATGATTCCGCGAGCGCAAAGATCGAATCTTTGACAAAGAAGCCGTAATATAATTAGACTGTGGAATATTACGAAACAATCCACTGCAGATGAGAAAGAAATCGCACGAGAAGAGCACAGTGTTCAGTGTTACCAGGTCTACTATTTTTGCAGTACATCTCCTGTTTTGGTTCTTGGGTTACTGTTCTACTGTTACCGTTACAAAATACTGTGAGACTAAAAAGTATGGGCTATTTTTTTCCGTCAAAAGTGTTCAATTGAATATAATTGGAATTAGATTCTTACAATTCATATACAGGCATTTTCATTTATTCGAAAGTGACAAAAAATAAGTCTTTCGATATCATACTCTCAAATTTGCTCCCCTTCGGCACATTTCGTCGACAAAAAATAGTTATGTTTAAGGGAGCTGAATCCTATCATTTCAGAGGGCATTCAATTTCGTTTTTTGCCAATCTATTTATTTGAGAATTTCTCATTCGACCACTATCATCGAAAGAAAAATAATGAGGTGCAGCACCGTCAATTTTTGTATTAATTGGTTTTCAGTTTTATTGATATCGAAGGATCAATGATTATATCAAGCATAACACGTTTTTCTTAAAAAATCAAGGATCAATTTCCGTATATATAATTCTACTATTTTTTTTTTGTTTTTCACTGTAATAATGATTGAATAATAATTGAACAAAAAATTAGGGTAGTGAGTGAGATATAGTTTCACAGAACTACATTCATCTGTCAAAGTCATACTCAGGGAGCTCTGAAAATAGGTTATGTCGAAAGTAAACAAGTCTATTTGACCCTCCACCGCAAATCTCTTGAAGTATCTACATTTTGGAGAGAGGAAAGTTATATATTTTCAATGGTTTTTATACACTCTCGCACCCAATGCTGGTATAGACTTTGCAACAAATATTTTTTTCATACATATTAGCATATTCATTTGTTTGGCCTCGTCATTTATTACTCGTGGTTCCATTTTTTTTTCTATTTGTGATAACTCATTCCATTCACTGATAAGAAATGTCATCCTTCGAGTGCACTTTCCAACCTCTCCTCGAAATGTGAGCTGCTAGTTGAAAAATAATAAAAATACCTTAAAATTATTATACCACTTGGTCCCTTTTCTATATAGGTATGATTTTACGAATCATAAGAAACCGCGCGGGGTTTGAAAATATTCTTTGAATTTGTTGAAAATTAAATATTTTCATTTCTGAAACATATAAAAGTCCGGAGGTTTTCAAACTGGTATTTTGTATGATTCCAAAAATACTTCATGTAACTGTTCTTACCGTTTTCAAAATCCTCATAAATTTTTCACCCACTTTATACGGTTTCAGTTAACATGAGCATTGTAAAAAAGAAGTGCAAACAAAAAATATCACTATTTTTACAAATAACACCTTATCAAAAACGAAATTCAAACTCCAAATTATTTTATTCAAAAAACGATAAAATAGAGGCGCTAGAGGTTCAGTATTGAAGATAAATTGACTTCGATGTCACCGTGATCCAACAAGCACGTTTCAGTCATTTTACATACTTCAAAATGAAAACAAGGCATGGCGTGGTGTACAAGAAATAAAAAAAAATATTAATTTTCACCGACATAATTCATCTTCTTTTTCTAAGCTCTTGTCAATTTCGCTGTCATCTCTAATACATCAAGGTGAGAGAAGGAAAACGTGACTAAAATTAATATGACGTCGAACGGAAGCTCGTTCAGAAAGTAAACAATGTTGTTTCACTTTTTCGTTATTAATGGATCAGGAGCAGTGAGAAAAAATCCCCTTGAAGAGGACTCGGTTCTATTGAAAACTAAAAAGGATACGATAGCAAACTGCTAATACAGTGATGAGCTCTTGTCTCATGATTTTATTCAATTTCGAAAGACGTCCAATAAAAAAAACATTTTAATTTCAATTATTCGAATAAATATTCCAAGGAATTAGTTATTTCATTTGTTCTTAATTGGTTAGTATGAACACTAATTTTATAAGCCCATGAAATTGTCAAAATTATTGTAGAAATATTATGAAACATAGATTTTTGTTATTTATCAAATTGAAAAAGAGAAATTACATTGAGGTGAAATACAAAATATTTCGTCTGTTATATTTCAGCAGAAATCATCAGTGATATGTGCGTTGACTGCGAGGACGAAAATCTCAGCAAGCTGACTTAGGAAACTGACCCAGCAGTCAGCAAGCTGACTCAGTCAGTCGTCGCTATCGAAAAACATAGAAAATACGTTTGATGTTTCGAAGGTAACTTCAAAGACAATTTCAATTGAAGAAAATAATTTTAGGGATGTTATGAGGGATATTTGTGGGCATTAATACACCAAAAATCACTCATTCAATAATCTCCTGGGATACCTACTCAAAGGCTATCACTGAGCTCAAAAATGAAAAAAAAAAGATTGGGCGATTTTCCAGTCTTTTAGACTTTTCTTATAGATTATTTAAAAACGTTGTCTATGAAACTGATGTAAATAATAATAGGATAACGTTTTTTGAACTTCGTTCTGAACTGAAGAAGACTGGAAGAAGAAGAAGACTGGAAAATTTTCCTCATGAAGGTGTTATCGATAAGATTGACAGAAATCTCAAACCCTGATATCAAAGATAGCTCAGATTCGTTGTGAATCTCGGTGAAATATAAAATGTAACTTATATAATGTATTCGGGAAATAACCAAAAATTACTTTTGGAAGATGTATCCTCAATAGCTGGAAAGTTTCGACTTGGCCAGACGAACTTAATGGATAGCTGTAGGTACTGTAATATCTAGGAACATGGCTATTCATTCTGATCTTATCTATTTCAATTTGATAACATATAGTGCAACTCATAGGTACTGTACGAATAATAATTCAACACATATTGAGCTAACTTTCAAATTTGTCTATCCAGATGTTACAACTGTCAAAACTGTAAGCCTACCGGGGAAACATCTTGCAATTACTCAAATAAAACATATTAATTACAGCTTCTACCCCATATTAATATTTATTACAATATAAGGATATACATCGAAGGATTATCACGAAATTAAGTGTCTGGTAGTGTATAACATAATTTCCAATATTATCCCAAAGAAAAAATGGCGCTATATCTTGATGATTTAGGGTCACCATTCCATACAGCATGCTACCTGTTAGGTTTGTTTTGGTCCGAAGTTCGATACAGTTCGACCATGTTTCAATTCATGACTACGAAGACTTCAACTCTTGGAGGTATATCCAAGGCCATGATAGGTTCAGAACCCTAAAGACATCTATCAATTCATTGGTGCAAGCCAGATTGCTGGATTGGTGAAACAAGCTTCCTGAAATAAGGCAAGCGTAGGAAGGAACCCCCGCCCAAATTCACGGAACACCTGATGAACGACAACAAAAAGGTTGTGAGGGTAGTGGTACTCCTACCAACGCGGCATTTTTCTCTCATAAAAGATATAAGCATTGTGGGCCTGGTGGAAAAAACTGCAGGCAGGAGGAAGAAGCACACTACATATGCTATGTAAATGCGAATCTTTAGTGGGAATGATGAAACAGAGGCTATAAGGTATATGAAGATCACGAATCAAGGATTTGGAGCTTTGAAGATCAAAGTAGATAAAGAGCTCTGATAACCAAGAAATATCACAATAAATCTTCGGCACCCCTATCAATCTAATAACTACGGAGTCATGGCATTTGATGTTTTGGTTTTCCATTTGTGAGAACTGCGAAAGAAGTGTTCTGTAACTGTTGTGTGCTGTGCGGTTCTCTAACGGAAGAAAAATTTCATCGTTGCTATCTGTGTTGTGTGTAAATAAGGAAGGTCTGGCTTTCACAAGTCCTTGCTCTTTTAGAAATACATACTCATCATCTAATATCATATGTAAATCAAAAATATAATGACCCTGTTATTTTGCTGGAAAACGTATAAAAACTATTTGAACCAAATTTCACCTCTTTCCGCGTAGTTTCTTCCAAAAATACTAACAGGAGGTATTTTTCAACAGGAATAAAGTAGACGTTGTAACCATAATTAAAAAATTGCCCCCATTAATCGCGAGATCCATAAAACGCAGCCACGTGGAATTATGTAATAAAAAATTGTTAAAAAGAAGGGTCGAGAAGGTAAATCTCGTTTCGCGAGTTTTATAACGAGACATTGTTTTTGACGTCGACATTAAAAAAGCGGCCGGGATTCCGTGTTAAGGTGCTAATGTTTTTAGTTAGCGTTTATCAGAGAGGACGTTCAGGAAATTAAATTTTGCCTGTAAAGAAATAGGGAAAGGTGTTCTTTCTGGATGTGACAGCCTCTTGAGTGACGCCTCCAATGGAAGAGCAGATGGTGTGAATGAACAATTCAGTTCTAATTTGAGCAGGTGCTGCGGCACATTTTCTTTTCGCCACCGAGCTCGTCTTATTCATGAGAAAATTTCGTTTTTGCTTATATTCACGGCGCTCAATTCACAAGCCGCATTAGCAGTTATGAATCTGAATAAATTACCCTAAAGTGTTTGTTGATTTTGGCTGTTTCCAGGAGGGCGATCCGATCCAAATTAATAGCAGATTATCAAAAGCGGATAATATTCAGTCAAGATTGAATACCTATAATCCTATAGAGTCAGGCACATTGAACTGTAACATGCTATTTGATTCTGAAACTATCTTTATATCGATATGAAGACTGATATAATTTTAAATTCCTGGTACCACAAGGTGGTACCATTACCGCTGCATGCCTTTTCGAAGAGGCTCTTTTCTACAATCCTTTGTTAGCTGAAATGTTTTTGGTCAATTTCGAAAATGAAAATCATAATAATTAATTAACAGTTTTTTATACTAATACAGAAATGTAGATGATATCTTAGTCTGTTTTACTGGTACCTACAGGTGGGCAAATTTATCGAATTTGTTAATTCACCGTTGAAATGGAGGTGAATAATTCAATGAATTTTCTAGACGTAACTATCATTGAAATAATGAATGAACATAATTTTGCAATTTTACACAAACCATCGCATACAGACGTTGCCATACATAATTTCTCGACACTTCTCTATCAAGATAAAGTGGCAGCTTTCAAAAGTATACTTCAAAGACTATTGAGTATGAAAGTAATTTTCAGAAAGAAATATTTCATCAAACACATTTTTTTAACAAGGGTAACAAGGTAGATATATTCGAATCAATTATTTCCAAGAAACTGCGGAAACAAGCCATTAACCAGGTCAATCCTACTTTAATGAACAAAATAAGCGTCATAGGATATTGATAAACCCGCCAATTGAACGTTTTATGAAAAGGACAGACTTGGACGTGGCTTACTGTTCAAATAATGATTCAAGCAAATTTATTAAAAATAATAGAGACAAATATCAGTGTCGGATAGATCAGGAGTACATAAGTTGACCTGTGGTTCTTATTCCAAACTTCATATTGGCCAAACGGGGAGAACCTTTTCCCAAAGAATGAATGAACATAAGAGTAGGTTCTTGAATGTAAAGACTACTTCCACATTTGTAATCAAATAGAATTGAAGTCTTCCGATCTTCTGAATATGTTTATTATAGGTATGTTCATTTGATGAGTTGATGAGTTTTTACCTAAAATCAAGTGAAATGAAATTATTAGTCATCAGATAGTTACATGATTCAAATCATCACTATATATATTTGTTTTATGATGTTTGAATATTTTAGATAGTTTTCACCTGAACTCTGGTAAAGTTATTAGTCATTATTTAGGTAGAAAGTCACTAGATTCAAATTGTTATTGTTATACGAGCACATAATTCAGTCGATATGAAAACACTCGAAAGAATTATTGTATAGCGAAATACATATTGCGGTTTTGTAAAGTGTCCAGTAAACATCTCACAATAAAGTATTGATTGAATAAATTCCGGCTGTTGTTGACGCAATTTTTGGTGCATTTAGTCGATTTCCCCAAATTAAAACTTTGCTGTGATGATTTGGCCCGATTGCAGAATCGTTACAGCCGCTGACCACCATACAGTAACCATGGTCATTTTTGGTAGGTTTTTGCCTGTGGGAACCGTGCCTGCATGGCTCATCAGTGTCCAACCACTGTCCTGAAAATCTTCTGTGGTCGTAGAAAATCCACTTTTAATCACACGTGACGATGCGATTCAAAAAAGGATAATATTGGTTGTCACGAACGTGACAATTTCTATCGAGCATTTTGACCTTTCTAATACGTTTTAAACCATCAAAAACCGCATGGAAGTTGACGCCCTGTTCTTTCGCCATCCCAAGTCTACACCAAGATCCTCAAATCAATCGTCGTCCTGTATTACTTACTATAGGTCGATCACTTCGAAGCTCATCATCTGGAACGAAATTTCGCAAATCAACGTCGAACACTGCGTTCAGTACCACTATCAATGCCAAATGCCTGATTGATTTTTCGGGCTGGTTCTGCTCAGTGTGGCTCAATTTGGATTCGAAAAGAAAAATTGACCGAAAAAATCGCTTAACGACATCATATATGGTATTAATCTGAAAATAAAAAAAACCTTAAAATTGAACGGCACATTCAATATTTCTTGAGATAATAGTAGTTGCTCGCGGCTTTGGTTTGCCCGCGTAAAATTTAGTTTGTCACATTTAAACAAATAGTTACAATATTTCTTCATTAACCCAAAACTTCAAAACTGACGAAATTCAGTACAATCTCTGAACCCCTATTTTCCTCCTTGGGGTGGAAATTTCTGTTTCCCTTTCTTGATGCTTATTTACGCTATACAAATAACCTACCTGCATATTTCAAGATTCTAGGTTCAGTAGCTTCGGCTGTTCGTTGATATAAGAGCGGGCAACAGCTAGCATTTTATATTTTCACTTTAAAAATACAGCATCAGAAAAAATATGCCAACTGCACTAAGTAATGAATAGCTTCGAGAACCGAATTATGTTACCAGAAAGAAATTCGCAAAACTAACACAACCGTAAACGACGTCTACCCTCACGGGTCTGCCCGCGTTCAGGTCGTGTTCTTGGCGATGGCGCTTCATTGCTCAGATCGCCCCTCTACCCCGCACATCGTCCCCCGTCGTCTTACAGTAGACGCGACGCGTAATGCAATAACTTTTAAACAATTCGTCCAAATTACTTAGTGTAAAAGACAAAGTTTATCTAAATCAAATACTCAAAACGACAATTGTATCAAACTCTATAGGAATTTGACAGATATTCTAAAATTTTCATTGTAAAAAAGTATCCAATTCAATTATAATCATGGCTCATTATTTAGCATATAATGGCTACCAAATAAGAAGTAGATATATGCTATCGCAGACTTTCATTTAGAACTATACATGCATTCATAATCTGCATGTAAATTCAACGGTATAGGCAGCATGAATTTTTCCGACCTACTCAATTCTTATCGTTATATTATGACCAAAATCACAGAAAAACTTTAGCCTATATGTTATTCGTATGTATAAGCTATATTTACGTAAAGTTTCATTTGAATCCGTTCTGTCGTTTAGGCATGAAAGAGCCACAAACATACATACATTCTCACAAACTTCCACGTTTATATTAGCATAGAAAAAGCTACAACAACACATGATAATTAAACAAACAAAACTTTTGAAACAATCTATATTTCAACTATACCCTTCAAAAAGGAAAGTTTCACTTCCAAAGCATAAATAAGCATAAACCGAACAAATCCAATTATCAACATAACAAGATCATAGAACCTACCTAACGTAATTCGAAGACAGCGAGTCGAAATTTTGAAGACCGAAAAAATTCTAGTTCTAGTTTCCGAATTTAGAGTTGAAAATCACAATTTCTAGTAGTAATTTCTGAGATTTAAGTCAACAAATTTGGAGTTTGAATTCGACCTTTCTGAGTCGTAAAAACATAATTTCGTTTCAAAATCAGGAAAACCCTAAATAATAGTTGAGGTGTCCTTCGGATAATACTATGACAAATTAATTAATTAACTGTCTTGAACAAATTTAATTTTAACAATATTTCACCAATCACAAACTAATTTATTTATTACAAAACTTAGCAACTAAGGCTTAAATTATTTCCACTATATGATTTTCATGTTTAGCCGCTCGATTCACTTTCTGAACTGCCCTCTTAGGTCGGGAAGACGAGCTTGTATCTGTAGTCAGTTCGGTACTAGAATTTTACCGGCGATTCCGACTGCGATTCCATGAGGCAGCCGGCGTAATGGTCAGGGGCGGCTTCAAATTTGTTATCATACTGTATTTTCCTCTGTCGTGTTAACGTCTACTTTATTTTTCTCCATCAACTCACCATGTTGAATGAGCATTTCAAAATGAACAAAAAATAGTGGTAGACATTTCTGTGGAAGTCTGCAATGGATATACATGATCTCAATACCTATTCGTTAACATTCGTAGTCAAATAAGATTCATAGAGGAATTTCTACTTAGTTGATTAATTTGTATTTGAAAAATATCTTCGCTTCGATGACACTTTTATTACGCAGTATTTCTACAAAAATGAATAAAAATATTTCAAAAGAAAACCTTTATCAGTCGGAATACATTACTCGCTTCCGAACAAGAATCGGTGAGACGCTGAAAATTTCGCGCTGGAACCTATCGGTGGATACGGTAAAATGTTTTTCCTACGGAAAATTCGACATTTTACCGGATCCTTTGGTCATTAATGCGAACCAGTTCACTCCGTATATTCGCAAAACTTCCTGAAAACTTCGAAACGTTGGCAAATGATAGCTAATTCGCCAGTGCAGCGTGAACGCTGTTTCGAACAGAAACGACATACCGAAATGAACAATTCATCAAACCAAACTTGCAAGAATAGGAGGAAAAAGCCCTGGATCAGTCGTGTGAATACAAAATTGTTTTATTTGAAATTTCACGCTGAACACTTTTCCATTGAAAGGGAGTAACGTCAAGATGTTCCATTCGTTAAGATATAATATACTGGTACAGGTATGAATCATTCTTCGATTCATGAAAAAGTAATGGCCGATAAAAATCTATAACGTATTCAATTTATACTTACAGAGGGATTTTTCACTAAATAGCGTTCATACTCCAGAGAAACTTATTGTATAGCGAAACACGTGTTGCGGTTTTGTAAACTTTTCAATGAGAATCCCACAACGAAGTGTTACTTGAAGTCCCCGGTGCTGGTTCAAAGCAGTAAAATGATTTCTCCGAATGTAAATAAATAATTAGGAAATGTATTCCTTGTGCTGAAATTTCTTGAAGAGGTGTCCCTTTGTTGCTCATAGAATAATATTAACTAACAGAACAACTTCTCCATTGCAAACACCATTACAATGTAATGTAGGAATTCTCTGTAATTCAATCTACTGCACATATTTTACAAGACAACTTAGGTATCGTTAGGTTAAGTTATTTGGTACACACATTTAGTTTTGATGACAATACAATTTGAGAAAATGGTTAAGGCTTTTGCGGCCGAGGTTTTCAGTGTCACTATTTTCCGAGTTTGAAGTCCGTGGATTTTTGGAATTTTTTCCTGACGTTACGCTGGCGCGAGTGTCTCGCTTTCTCGGAGGTTTATACATCCTGAGTTGATATCTCCGATGACTGGATATTATAGCTGCGTAACGTGTATTTATGGTGGCACCACAGGAAATCTGTATCATTGTAAATCCAAGTTGGCCGCAGCAACAAAATGGCGGATTACATATTTTTTCTCTACGGGTATCAAATGATAGAGCTTGATTGGTAGTACATTTTGAATGCAAATTCAATATGGCCGCAGCTCTGAAATGGCATATCACATATTTTCTAACAACCACCTCAATATCAAAAGACAAGGCTTGATGACTAGTAAACTTCGAGAAATATGCAAATTCAAGATGGCCGCAGATCAAAATGGCGGATTACATATCACTTTGTAAGAGTGATGCACTGAATGATCTAAACAGATTGAGATGAATTCATTAACAAAATTAGAAAATGAAAACTTGAAAATAAAATAATGTAGAATAACGGTTTTATTGAAAAAAAAAAAGATAATAATGATGTAGATCATATACTCAAAAATTAAAATATAGGTCTAAGGTAGCAGTCATCACATCTCTCTCCTTGGCAATTCACGGTATTGATCAGATAAAAAAATAATAAAATCGTTGGGCGTAGTGTTTACATATTTGCTTAAATTACGCAACAAAACCGTTCAACATATTTTTTCACTTGTTTTATTTCAGTTCTCCTACAGATCTAATAGATCAATAAATTATCTTATCTTATGTTATCGTATCTTGTCTTACCGTATCTTATTTCATCTTATTATCTTATTTCATCTTATCTTACCTTATCAGATATTAATAGTTTGACAGAGGACATTACCAAGACCGTTAATTCGTTCCAAGGATTATTTCATCTATTTGGATTTGTTATGAAATTATAATTTTGTTATGATTATCAAGCAAAACGTCATTCGCTAGAATCTTGATGTATCTGGATGTGACAAATTTACATTGTTTCCATACAGAATATAACAATTCCCGAACTGATTCAGAACAATTCTATTGTTCATTCATCAATATTCAACGACTGAAACTTTTAAAAATTAATTATGATGAATTTCAAAAATTAAGTTGAATTTTTCTTCAGACTTCCTGAAATACCTACTGAATTTCTAATATCATGTCACTGTGAAGGGCCCTATTGTGTGAAAAAAATTGTCTATCCTTATGTAATTCTCAATGCAATGATTTGATATTTTGTGTTTGTTTGAGCATTTATTCTTTTTGCTTAACTAAAAATAAATTTAAGTTTCGGCAACACCGCTGGGGGTTTTGAATATGTAAATCAACGTAATTGAAATTAGTACCCAGAACATTATAGTTCGGAACGGAATCGTAAAAAAAAACACATAGAGATGGTATAGTATCGAATGAATAGTGAATTGTTATTTAAATTCGGAGACTTTTCTTTATCAGAACTGCTTCTTCTAATCCTCCTGAGACGCATCCTGGTTTTTCACCATCATTTTTTCCGGAAGCAGTTTGGATCAAAACAGCCAAAACGAGTAACGGTTAAGTCTCAATCATGGGTTTATTTAACCATCACTGAGGTTCTTATATCCATTACAACACCTTTATCGGTGTTGTCAGATTGAGATTTTTTTTGTAAGAAATCAAAAACCTTTATTTGTGAAATTATAAAACGACAATAAAAATTAATTGGCGCTCTGGGGCGACTTTATTGATTCCAGTGGCGCATTTGCTTTTCCAGCTGCAGGAAAACCCGGAAAAACCTGCAGCACCACATCATCTGAAGATCTTGATCTGCCAACGTCCCTTCTATCATAAAACAAAATGTAGGGTGTCTCCAGAGGCTCCAATGAATTCAATACATCAACAGAACACTTCGTGACATGACTATCGTCAAACTTAAACCAGTCTGTTTTGTCTTTGACCAAGGCGTAATAATGACGAAATTCAACGCCAGAACCACAGTGAACAATGACTGCATGAATATTATTATAGTGGTATGCTAGATTCAAGTGTTCATCTATTTCAAACCTTCGAAAGAGTTTGGTGCTTCCGTCAGAGGTTGAGTCTTGTTTGAAGATCATCAGTACTATCATTAGATTGATTGGTGGCTCAGCTATACTGGTTTCCATCAAACAGTCAGTTTGATGGAAACTAACCTAAACTTCTCGCTTTTCATTGCTCGGCTTCCTGTCGTACAAGAAAAGTATAACGATTCTGCCACCTCCTCCAGTTTCCATGAAATACAAACTGAAGACCCAATACCAATATCTAAAATCGTTCAACTCCTGAAATATTGTAAATTTTTTTCGTTATTTGATTTTACGAATGTCTAGTCAAATTTGTAAGGAAAGAACGTAATAAACTACTGCTGATAGTCGGAGTTAACCAAAAACAAGGCATTTGCTAATACAGTACTTGGTTTCAGTTTTCTGTAGATCCCTTTAAATCGTTCAGTTGATTTCCACCGATGATATCTACGGCGGGTCTGAATGTCTTTGTTTTTGGGCTCCGTTTTTGATCAGTTTCCTTGCACGAAATCCGCAGAGATTTAATTCATTTGGAAGTTTATTTCACATAAACGCAGTTCTCCAAATGAAAGAGTTCTTAAACAGTGAAGTTCAAGATATACTGAGTGTAACCTCAAAACGATGAGCAACCACAGTCCGTCGCGTATTTCTGATATGTACCGCTCTTGGTGAAATCAAATGTACCAAGTCATTTGAACACTTCCCGTGAAACTTTCTATAGAAGAGAGAAAAATCTCCAACCTTTATTCGATATTCCAGACTATTTAGTTTGTAAGTGATGTTCGTGACTTCAATCAGGCTCTGTAACGGAACCATTTGTGGAAGATTCTTTTACTATCGATATTCGTGAATTTAGTTATAGATGATGTCTTCGCCTTTTCTCAATACAGTACATAAAAATAATTTGTACCATGGTGATCTCAATTGTAAGAATATTCTCTATTGAACAATGACTGTATGGACAGACTTATAATTATCCCGAATGAAATTCGATTGGTCTGGGTGGCACGTAACTTCACGGTCTGACAAACTGCGTTTTTGTTCGGCGCGTACCTCCGATTTACCTACGCTGGATGCAAAACATTCATCCATTTAGCAAACTGTGCACATCACATGCATGACAATGCGGAATTATAAATTACATTCGAATTAAACTATGTAATTGCGAAACCAGCGAACACATTCGTTATAAGCGGACTGTGTATTTGGTGTCACTGACGTGCCACGTTCGGGAGAAAGGGTCAAAAAGTTTAACTTCAAAAAGTTTCGGCGTTCACTACAAACATGAAACAAAAATCCACACAAAACTTATTGAATTTTCACTAATATAGTAAATACGAACATCCTGAAGTAATCTAAAGTAATGAGTTCTAATGCAGAGAACTGCAACTCTAGATAAAATCTTGCACCACTTTAAGATTGTGTACTGAAATCAGACAATTTCCAGAGATACATAAAGATTGTGAATTTTATTCACTGAAACAATATCGAAATCCAAAACTATAATGCCAACTAGATATAAGTTCAAAGTGGTTATGAACAGGACAAGCCAAAAGGGTTGTTGTGGAATTGGCCGCGGTGGTAGTGCGCCCGACTCACGATTGGAAGATCGTGGGTTCGATTCCCGCCTCGACCAGATATTTTTCTCGAGAGAATTTATCTGGTTGAAGCTGGAATGATTCTGCAACCGTGTTAGGAATCACACGTTAAAAGGTAAGACCTCGTTAGTCCTTAGCTCGCACAAGTTCTCAACTTTTGAGAGTTGTCGTTCGTATGGGGGCGACAGCTGATTAACAAATTTTGAACAGAACAGATTTTGAACTTCATCACCAGGATCTAGACATAAGGAAGACTTGAGATTAGTGGAATGACTTCTGCTGAGAAGATTCTATCCTTTAGCGATATTGACGTCAGAAATTTCACCCAGTCAATAACTTGAACAAGGTTGTGTTAGAAATACCTTGAGAATCGTAGTTCTCGTAGTTCACTCCACTGCCACGAACATATTAGGCAAAATGAAGCTCGTTTTGAAATGAAAATCTTATGGTTCAGAAACATAAAATTGTAAAGTTAGTAACTATTGAATACTTTTCATAAATGCTTACTTCATTCAGAGTAATTCAAATGTTTGTTACAATAATTGTAATAGATACATGAGAAAAGTTATTGTGAAATATCCAAAATGAAATATTGAAATATTGATAGTTCTTCAATACGAGTAGAAATAACATTGAAATAATTTAGATAAAAATCAATTCAATTGAAATTATTCTATATAGTCTATTCATTTCAGAGGATACCAAATTTGGAAAACTTTTTAGTTGTCAAAAATGTTCATAAAACACTTTAATATCATACTGTAGTGTCATTTGAATCATTCTGAATAAATAATTGTGACGTTCTACATGAACAACTACAATGAGCATTCCAGCAATTAACAGCAATTATTAAAAAAAAAAGATTATACATCTGGAGTCGCAGAAAAACTGGCACACCTCAATGGGGGGTGCTAAAAATTTATTTCATACAGTTGGCCAATTAACAATTCAGATTATCAACATAACTTTGGTATCCATATAACAATATACGCAAGTGATAGTTTATGGAACTTTGTAACTTTTGATTTACACATCACAACTGAGAATTATTTCAAAATAGGCTTCACGAATTATCAATAAAACTTTATCAGTACGCCACTCTCCGAAACTTGTACATCTACATCAAAATGCCGTTCAAATGTTTGTGACTGATATTGTTAAAATTAAATGTATCATAGACTTTGCCGCTGGTTTGGAATTTTCTGTAATTGGAATTTCATTTAAATAATGTCAAGAACAGAGTAGATTACATTTCATTATACAGGAATAGCGTGATAATAATTGGAAATCTGTTTATTGACATTTGCACATTTCATCTTCAACTCAACGAGTACAATTTTGTTATGAAAAAAATTGTCCCTGATTACCTATCTATGTCAAAAAAGTTTCTGAACTCATACCAGAAAAATACTAGCAAATGTGGATTATCTTTTTCTTTTTTTTTCTTTTTTGTTTAAGGAAAAAACAAAAGCACTACAAAACTCTTTAAGGCGCTGTCAGAGCGGTGCCTGGTGCCATCTGGAAAAACGTTCTCAGGAAGTTTATTTCACACAAACGCAGTTCTCCAGATGAAAGAGTTCTTGAACAGTGAAGTTCGAGGTGTACTGAGTTGAACCTCAAAACGATGACCTGCAACGTCACGTGCAACATCACGCGGGAACATCAAGTGCAACCTTGATAGCCTGGAATGCCTGTTCGCGTCTCCAATCAGGCGGATGGCTCTTTTCTGGATGAAATCCAGCAACTTCAGGGTATTTTTGGGGGCAGAGTTGCATACATGAGAGCAATACTCCAAAGAAAGTCTGATCTGACGTTTATAAATCATCAAAAGTTGCTGAGGTGTCTACAGTTTTCTGGTGTTCCAGTGTTGCAAGCTTTCGAGAAGCAGCCTTTGCAATTCTAGCGACATGATTGTTCCAAGACATATTGGTGTCCATTTTAACCCCCAACAGACTTATCGGAGCATAAAGCGGAATTGTCTCCTGACCTGACATTATTATATCCGGTTCGGATAAATTTATCTTTTTGGAGAAAACCGATGCCTGGGTTTTTGTGGCATTGAATTGAACCTGGTTACTTTCACCCCAATTCGAAATCACTTCTACATCATCATTAAGATATGCAACCTCTTGTGCCTCCATAGCCGTTCCAGATTGATCTGATGGTGATAAGTAGTTTCCACAAATTCGATACTTTTCTACTGAAAATATTATATTTCAGTATATCTAATCTATATACTTAGAATGCTGGAGATGGTAATACAGGATTCTCAATACCGAATTATAACGGTATGTCAAACCGAAACCGCATATGATTAACATGCAGACAGCAGTTGCCCAACCGGTGGAAACCTTCTTTCAGATTAAGCATATGATATTGACCTGGAGGTGTCAAGGTGGTAAACAAACCTTGACGAATTCTGACAAGTTTTCGATTCAGATGTTTTATCGTGAGGAAAAGAAATACCAAGTGTTTGGTTTAGTTTTGGTTTTCGAAATTGTTAAATAACTTATTGTGTATCTACGAGAGTGATTACATAACGCCACTCTTTCTGCAGCTCTGGAATGGTACTTTTTTCAACTGGCTTTCAAATCAGTGGAACAGTTTTGGTTACCAAGCTCGGACAGCCTTGGGAAAAATGTCCTAATATCTTTATATTCATAATCATGCTTCATGGAGCAAGGAAATCCTTAACGATTTTACAGACTCTATTCAGAAATATTCCTTTTTCAGAAATCCACACCCTTCATATTGACAGGAGTAGTCTAACTTCAGAAGAGATGAGCCCTTCTTTGGAGATGCATCCAGGCACGTCAAGTCGGTACAGCTATACCCTATATACAGGGTGTGACTGAATAAGTGTAAAACATTTAAGAAGATGATTCCTTATTGAAAAAAGATAGGATCTGCCATATAAAGAAATTTCATTGGAGCATCCCTTGTTAAGATACAGCCCCTCAAAGGGGGTACATAAAATTTGTATACTAAATTTTTTTCACAAGCACTAAAAAAGTTACAATATTAAAATTTACCTGACGTTTTGTACTACCAAAAAGACTCTTAGCCAAAAATGTATTTGATTTACCCTATGGTTGTAAGGGGTGGAAAACGCAACCTCTAAAATTTATTTCCAATGTAACTTTTTGTCTTATTATTTGTTCACCATTTAAAAATTCATTTCCGATGGCCTGTTTCATTCTAAACAAAAAATGTCTCCTGAGTTTTTTGCCCAAATAAACCAGTTCGCAGCAAAAAATTATTTAAGAACAAATACAGAGATACATCGTCATAAATGCGAAAATACGAAATTAATCTATCTAGTAGATTCTAGTAGAATTCACAAACTGACGCTGTCAGTTTGTGAATTTTCGGAATTGAATTAATACTAATTGTGTGTTGCTGTTCTGTTCTTAATTTCTTACTTTAATAATTCACTTGTTATTGAAATGGCATACACAAATATGATATGCATTACGTTTGCGGTCTGTCGCAGGGGAATGGGTTAGAAGCTTCTAGAAGATATGCTGAAATGTATCCTGAACGGAAGCATCCTCCACATATATTTGCTTTACTTCATCAACGATTACGAGAATATGGTTCATTCGACAAAAGAACGCAGGATTGTGGTCGCCATCGAGAAGTACGAACACCACAGCTTGAGAAAACAGTACTCAATTTGATTGAAGAACAACCTACTGCCATTACTAGAAAGATTGCTTTCCAGCTAAATGTTGATCATATGACGGTATTTCGAATTTTAAAGAAACAACTCTTATACCCTTACCATCTGCAATGAGTACAGGCACTGTTACCGCGAGACTTTCCGAACCGTCTTGAATTTTGCAGTTGGATGCTGGAAATAATTAGAAGAAATTGTGACTTTCTGAAGACGATAGAATTCAAGACGAATGTAGTTTTTCTCGGGACAAGATTATTAATTTTCATAATTACCACATATGGGCTGATGAAAACCCTCACGCTATTGTCGAAACTAACAATCAAGAACAGTTTTCTCTTAACGTGTGGCTCAGAGTTATTGGGGATGATTCAATTGGGCCTCATTTTCTACCTCCTCGATTAAATAGTGAGGACTGGTCATGAGGGGATGTCCACAGGGAGGGGTCTTATCACCCCTTCTCTGGAACATAGTTCTGGATACCCTGATTAATCACCTGGATTCTACACAATTGCATACGCAGATGACATAGTTATCTTGCAGACCGGCAAATTTGTAAACACACTGTGCGATAGAGCGCAGGATGGGCTCAAATTAATAGAAACATGGTGTAAGGAACACTCACTGTCGATCAATCCCAAGAAGACTGAGATGGTCCTTTTCACCAGGAGAAGAAGTTTAACGGGCTTAAAACCTCCCGAAATCTTCAAAAGCAAACTAAACTTCTCTGAAGAGGTGGAATACCTTGGTACTATCCTCGACAAAAAGCTAACGTGGAACTCTCATCTACAGAGTAGAGCAAAAAGAGCATACGTGGCTTATGAACAATGTCGGAGGACAGTGGGACGCGCATGAGGTCTTTCACCCCGTGTGGTCACCTGGATCTAGACTGCAATAATAAGACCTATGTTAACGTATGGAGCCACTGCATGGGAACCGAAAGTTCTACAAGCAACGGCCATCCAAAAATTATATCAAATACAGCGACTGGCTTGTTTAAACATCACAGGAGCCATGAGAACAACTCCAACCGCGGCAATGGAATTAATCACGGGTCTGACCCCTCTGGATCTGTACGTTAAGGAGGTTGCGTTAATGGGCATGGTACGATTGCGCACGGCTGGTGTAAACCTCGAAGTAGGAATGGGTCAATTGAGGCTGGGCCTATGGCGGGAAGAGCTCACTGCGCAACCTCTGCTGCAGGCAACAAGTGATGCAATTGAACCCAGGTTTGTGTTTAATAAACCCTACAAAATACAAATTAAGCAGAACACAGAGTTAGATACTACAAATGCAATATGGATTTATAAAGGCTCAAAGAAGGCTCAGGATGTGGAGTGTACTCCAGATCATTAAGCCTAAGGATTAAGTGGGGAATGGGAAAAAATACCAGCGTGGCCCAAACAGAACTGGCTGGTATCTCAATCGCCAGAAAAGAAATAATCAAGAAAGGAATTTCTGGCAAAACATAACAATCTGCACTGATAGCAGACAAGCACTATTAGCCTTCAACAGACAGCGTGTTACCTCAGGGCTAGTACTAGAGTGCCACCAAGATTTAGCCGAAGCCTCGGTAGATAATAACATTATCCTGAGGTGGGTTGAAGGGCACGACAGGAGTAAAGGTAATCGAATTGCCAACTCTATAGCCAAAGAAGCGGCTGGACTAAGAATTTTAGGACCCAGTGTCACCCACGGCCTGATTATTTCGACAATTGCAGAACTAGTCAAATGTCAAACCCATGCTCAATCCTTAAAGAGATGGGATGGAATCAAAGGATGTAATCTTGCCAGGATCACCTTGGGCGATCCTGAGAAGCTGGCGCCGAAGAAATATCTGGCGATGACCAGGAAAAATCTACGCCTTACAGTAGGATTTCTGACTGGCCACTGTCAACTAAGGAAACACCTCCATAATATGGGGCTAGTGGACACACCTCTATGCAGGATGTGTGAAAAGGAAGGCATGTCCTGTGCAAGTGCCCGGAGTTATTGTCAATAAGGGAGTGTGTGTTCGGCGAGTCTTGGCCTACACCTGCCGATATAAAGGAGATGTCTCCTAGCGATCTGTCCACCTTCCTGGAAAGGACAAGATGGACGATGACTCAGGAGGACAACTCCTCGGAAGGATGTATAATGGGTCACATGTGGCCTAAGTGCGTGGGCTTATACTTACCCTCCCTACTTTACAGATACAGATGTTTGGGGACAGAGCTCCATACACGAGAACAATAAGTCGTCTATACAGACTCTTTCAGAAAGATGTGCAGAAGTAGACGTGATTCCTAGATTTCCTGGGTCGCTGACAGTATGCTGAAGAAGGTGTTGGGTAAACTCAGGCAAATTCCAAAAAATAGCCTCGTTTAAACCGTTTGCTGTAAAGCTTCCGGCCATCAGGCAATTGTCTATTTTAAGAATTATTCGTTTCAATAATTGTCTTTGATATAATTACCAAGATACCGCTGATGAAACACTCAGTATACCTACACGTATCAGTCACAGCTTTCGGAAAATCCCATGAACAGCCAAACTTAAATCCCTACTCTCCCGCATCATGTGACCGTATCCAAAATAATCCCAAATCAAGCTCCGTTATCCACGAACCTGCATGGAAATGGAGATCCACAACTCCCGCTAAGGGTGCATTAATCTCATCATCGTCGGGAAGGTGTGTCGCACCTCGAGCACATTGTCGGAGGCCGTTCGGCCTTGCATAGGCAGATTACGGACTCTGATTAAGGTACACAATGCGTCACGGTAGACAATGGTAGGGTTTTTGCGAAGGGTGGCCATTTCAATGCCACGCGAATTGATTTTGGGCATTGGCGGTTAACGAAGGGCGTTCGTCCGTGATGAATTCGTCTTTAGATGCGAACGAGTTTGAAATATTGAATTGTATTATATGGTATCCGGAATTGTATTATAATATGAGAACAACTACAACTATAGAAAATAAATGAAATTACATAATATAAACAAATTTAAAAAATATTTATGATTTAGGAGAAGCAAAGGACCAATATTCAATATAGTTAAATAAAAACATTTCGGTTGAAAATTGCAAATTTGTTATAATAATAAATACAATCAATGTTCATGCAGGATGTTTCAAATTCGATCCTCACCATTGGGATCTCGGAAACTATGAGAGATACGAAGATGGTTAAATTAGGGCAAAGTTGCGCATTTACCTGACTAACAATATGCCGTTGGGAAAGTTCTGAAATTCCGAGTATATTCGAAGATATCCGGAAAAAACTGAAATTTCGGAAATTATTTTAACTTTTTTCTGGTTTTATTTCTCGAAGGATTGGAAAATAAATTGCACTTTTCACATTGCCACTTTTTCCCTGCTACATAATGCTGTTTTCAGATTTGCTACGTTGTGTTCTTTTCAATAAAAATTATTAATATGTAGATTAACATGAACCCGGGGAAATCCACACGTCAAATTTTCTCCGAATAACTTGAACATGGTTTGATGTGGTTGTCGTCTTTCGGGATACAAGTTTAAATACATTTCCGATGTCCTAACACTGTTTCTATCGTATTTATAATAAATATGTATCACATCTCTTTTTTCTTCATTCATAGGCTTCATTCATAGAGTTTTCACCAAAAATTCAATGACTTGTACAATAACAAAATGTCTTTGAGGGTATCAAAGTGCAATTTATTTTCGAATCCTTCGAAAAATAAAGCCAGAAAAAAATTAAAACCATTTTCCGAAATTTCTGTTTTTTCGGATATCTCCGGATATACACCGAATTTCAGAACTTCCTCAGCGGCATATTGTTAGTCAGGTAAATGCCTATCTTTGCCCCAATTCAACCATCTTCGTATCTCTCATAGTTTCCGAGATCCCAATGGTGAGGATCGAATTTGAAATACCCCGTATACTCTGAAAGAGTCGAAAAAGCATATGAAGGCCATTTTTTTTCACATATTCATATAATATACTCCTGAACAGTTGTAATTCGAGATATGAAATTGAATTGCATTCCTAATGCTCAGGTGCAAAAAAAAACAAATGAAACAATTGATACAAATGATTTTTTTCATTAAAAACCCCGTTTATATTTTTTTCTGGTGGAAAATTATTCGATTTCAATTAAAAAAGATATCACAATATTTTGTGTAGTAAAAAATAATGAAGTTATGAGAGTTGCGAAAAAAAAAAGAGTTTTTGGGAGTTTACTATCAAAAATATTCAGGACACTACTCAATGACTCCGTTACTACTTGAAGCTATTTATGAAGGATATGAAAGTATCAACGTCAATTACTATTTTATCCTTAGGATTATCGAATATGGTACTTGTGTAAAAAATAGAGCAAGTCCTAATGAAAGATAAACCTCTGGCGTAGAATAAATACGCATGGATATCTTAAATGAAATGAATAAAAACTCTTTTGTCTAAATACCACTGGAAAATTTTATTTCTAGACCGGTTTCGTGTTTGAGTATAAAATAATGGGATCAAACCTGAAACCGGTCGTATAAATAAAATTTTCCAGTGGTATTTAGACAAAAGAGTTTTTATTCATTTCATTTAAGTGATCATGAATTACCATAAAGTAAACAAGTCATCAATCACACATATACGTATGGATATGGAAGAACTGTTCGAAAGCCAATATTTATGGAATATAAATGTATGTTTCTGATGTCTTCTGGCTGACAAAAATGGTGAAGACAAAATTTGTGAGAGTACTAAAATTAATGGATTTGTTTAACGTGACATAATACGTATAACTATCAAATTCACTGTCAAGTACGTACCTAATCATTCGATTCGTATGAATTTCTGAGTGAAAAACCCTACATTTTTCTAATAACGAGAAAGTTGACATGCTTTTCATGACTGTGATAGGAAAAATATATTTTGTAGATGGCTACTCAGAAATCAAACATCGTCAGGATAATGAAATCTGTAGTGAAATTATATAACTTTTCTTATTCGCCAATTGTTACTCCTTGGCAAAAACAACTTGCTATAATCATGAGAAATTAGAATTTAAACTTTCTATGTTTTTTACCAAAGAAACTGCAGTAACGTTTAGTTACAAATAAAAGGGGTAAAAATATAGAAAGTTTTAATTCTCATTTTTCATGATGATTTCCTACCATCTATGAATGCATTACAATATTATATTTATCATATCAAAAACCTTGCAGAAACAAACATCCGCATTTCTTGTTGTTAATTTGATTTATCAAATTTATCAAGACCTGATATAGGTATATATCTGTACCAGTACAAGAAACTATTAGTTAACTGATTATTATGAATTTCATACTCTGTTGTCCATGACAATTTTAGCCAGCAAGGGGTTCCAAATAATTAGTCCTTCGGTGCATGAATAAAATACTTCGCCAAACTGGAAATAATTTGGAGATAGACAAATAGTACGTATATCTGAAATTTTCTGTTTCATCAGTGGATTTACGTAGTTTTTTTTCTAAGAGACATTCAACCAGTTCAATTGTTTCAATTGGCGGAATACTGGGAAATAAATTTTGGACATCAAACGATATTAATTTTGCGTTATCAGGAAGAATTACTTTTTTAATATTATACATTTTGGCTTGAAAAGAATGCGTAAACGTAGCTTACAGAACGAATAATACTTAGTCTAAGTAAACAATAAAACAAATCTTTGGTGTCGGATGGATCAGGAGTACATAAGTTGACTTGTGACTCTTGCCCAAAACTGTATATTGGGCAAACAGGGAGAACATTTTCCCAAAAAATTAAAGAGCATGGAAGTAGTTTTGTAAATAGAAAAATCAATTCCACATTTGCAAACCAACTTTTAGCTGAAGGACATGAGTTCAATCATAAATACGACGTGTTACATTTAGAAGAGGGGAGTTTGAAACTAAATCTTCTAGAATGTTTAGAAATCAATAGATTCAGGGCTTCGGGTAATTTACTGAATGATCGATTAGAATTGAATAATTACCCGTTACTAAATATTTTGTCAAATGTGGAAACTGGGATATAAGCTCAGGTAATTTAATTTGTTATAAACTTAGGTAAAAATCAGGTACTTGAAATGTAGGTGCTTCACCTACATTGAATTGAGCATTGAATATGTATAATATATTTAGTAAAAACACGCCCGAAGAAGCCAGTGTATGGCGAAACACGTGTTGCGTTTTTGTAAAATTTTTTAGTGAAAATCTCACAATAATGTGTTTTTTAAATACGTTAGTTATGGATTTTCATCAAGTATCGGCCAATTCCATCTGTTATTGAAACTATTATATATTATGTTCGTGTGATTGAAAAATATTTATTCAATATCAAAAAATTGAATCAATACGATTGGGATTATTTTACCTAACTGAATAGTGTTGTATGTTGTAGTGATGACAGACCTTTCTAAAACAATAATTACTTACTGATAATTACATAAAGATTCAATTTTCAGTAGTAATCTCAATTAGGGATTATTTCATAATTTTTGGCATTTTCCTTGGTAAATATTTCTTAATTTGAAAATTTTGGATACTATGATACTATGAAGAATACGTTAATGTGACTCTCAATGTCAGCATGATATCTGTGCGAAGTAGTTTATGTTGGCGATTGAATGTAAGATTCTGACAGTATTTCTTCTATATATTACATGAAATGAAAGAATCGGTGTTTGAAATTACACAAATACTAAACAGTCTGAATTTTATTAAACGATCAAAACAGATTTGCAAATGTTTTAACTCGGATGATAGTATCACGAACCCAATTTAGGGGATGTTTACATTTCAAAATGGAAAACCGTACCTAAATTCGCAATGATGCATATACATTCATTAATAACCTCTTTCATTTAATCGAGATCCACTTGTCAAACAACAGTGGCCGAGAGCCATTAGGTGCACTCTATGTTGGGTATCAAGATACATAAAAAGAGGAGTGATATCACAACGACAGCTCATCCGTACATGTTATGAGATGAATGATGAATTAATTCATTATTATGAAGGGGTATATTTTCAAGAGAGATCAATTTTTTGGAAAGAAGGGTTTTGGATTTCTACATTTTTATATAAAAAATGTGGAAAACTTCCATAAGGAGGAAGAAAGCAAACAATTTCGAAATAAGCTCTTTTCCAAAAACTATCTCTCCTGAAAATCTATTCCTTTCAAAATTAACAAAATTTTCATAGCTGAGATTGAATCAAATAAGCGTATGTATGTCATCGTGAAATGAGAAGATTTAACTCATCCGTGACATAAAGTTGTAATGTTATGAATAAGTTGAGTGATAGATCTTGTAATGTTTATATCCACACTGGAGTTTATTTTAAAAGTAAGTGTTTTATTTCTTCCTTTCCAACATTTTTTATATGAAGTTGGAGAAGTGGAAAAACGAAAGCTTTCTTTAAATGAGTAAATTTTGATACTTTATTATCACTTACACAAATGAAATCATATGGTGTTTATAGAAAATCATTAACAGCAGTAAATGGTAATTCCTTTTTGACCATAGTTTCGACCAACTCATCAACAACCAAGTCAAAACAAAGAAAGCATTTTCTGATCAACCATATCTTCAACAAATGTGTGTCGCGTTTGTTTGGAAAATGATGAAACAGCAAAGCACGTACTTTGTGCCTGCCCCGCTGGGGACCCAATCAGATTTTCAAAGTTTGGTAGAGCCCTACTCTTACCATTTTACCTGAAAGACCACTCACCATACAAACTAATCGGCTTCGATAAAAAGCTGGGTTTATTTGGTCGAGTGTGAATAGTTGTGAGCCACAATAAACCCTTGCGGGTTGTGGCTTTTGACCTAATTCAACCTATTACATATACATGGTCAGTTTTTGATGAAAAAAATTAGAATGTATAAGAAAAATGTTTTCTATATCTTGTCACTGGGATGATCAGCAATACTAATATTGAAAATGTTGCAAAACCCATAAAATACATCGAGGTTATTACCCGAAGACGATTGTGGGTACTAACATTCGAAACGTCGTAACGCAACTTGGTTTGGAATCTTTCAATTTTTAATTTTCATTTTTGTTAATAATATTTTAAATTTTTTAATTTTCAGCTTGTATTTTCATTTTTTTAGTCGTTGCTTGTATGTTATTTCATTGTGATTTCAGTTTTTTGTTTAATAAAATTTTTATTTATTCGGTTAATCTTTTTAATTTTTTGTTACAGATCATTTCAGGGATTGCAAATCAATTTTAATCATATTAGACAATGGAAGTCCGAAATGATGAAATACACCACGAAACATTGTCAACCACCTTCAAACAAACGTTTTCTTCTTTATTTGAAAGAAATCCATCCTGAAAATACTCACGCTTCATTATTAAAAGTTATTAAAATTTAAATGATATCAAAATTTTTTTGTGGCACAATAAAAGGAATGGTTCAACTTCTTTCAGTAAAAACAAAACGATCAAGAACTTCAAAAAGTACTGCAGTATAATTCAAATGAGGAACATTGTTTAATTGATGAAAAAATTGAAATAAGTTCATTCGTGTAAATGGATTTGATACCAAGAAAACTGCCTTTGAATTTCTCAATAATGAATGTAATACTAGAGATAGCTTTTTATAAACAGTTAATAGAGTTGATAAAAAAAGACGAATATGAATGACTAGTTACAAATATATACGATGTCTACTAGTCTATAGTTCACTATAAATCATTTAATGTGAAATACCGCGCTACTGTATAATTTTGCCAAACAGCAGTTATTCGTACTTTTTTATGTGTGTTCAACTCACACGCTACTTCAAAGTTCAACCAGTAGCGGGGGTAGCTTTCACCCTGGGGGTGGATGCCACCGCTTTTCGTGGTCCATCAAAGAATAGATTAACTAATTCTAAGCAACTTTTGTTCTATGAAATCTTTTCTTAAAGTCGACATATTTCAACCTATTCGCGGGTGAATATTTCAAATTTTGAACTAATAAACTCACATCCTCAGAAGTTTACTTTCGAATAACACAATGAGTATTTTATCAAAAAAAAACTTGGGAAAAACAACAAGAAACATTGAAAATAATGGATGGTTTATGGTATTATGGTGGTATTTGTAGACCCAATATGACCGGAGTGATAACTTGCTGTTGGTTGGTTCTTATTCGTCAAATTATAAAATTGAAAGTTGCAACGAGGAAAATCCCAAAATCAATGCATGTTTGGGGCAAACTCATGGAATAAGAAAACTTAATTTCTGTATTTGAAAAGCGTCTCTAGCATCAAAAATAAGCAACTTATGACGAAAATAATGGCACTGGATTATTTCAATGCCCCCTCCTCTTTTCTATACTCCTTTGTTCGGTACCTCACCATGCATCGAACCCCCTGATTGCAGAATGAGTCAGCGACCGTTGGAAGGGACGCTACCTTTTCCTATTAAAGTTACCGGATACTGCAGCATCTGTATGTGCCTACAGATCAAAGCAATCAAGTTGCACTTGTTTAGTTTGTATATACTTTTAGATACACACGTTCGCGCAGGAGTTCCAACCCCTTGTCCCCATCTTGTTTGATACACACACTACCGTACAGGATGTAAATTTTATTCAAATGTATTCTCGTAAAACAATGTTCTCGAATTATTGTATGGATAAATTTGTCGAACGACTGTGAAGACGGCAATAACCTAATGCTATTCGGAAAGAATGAACATCGATGAATATGCTGAATAAATTTCTCGAAGTTTGATTAGGATCAGAATTTCAATACAGATTTAGATTTAATATACAACAATACAATACAAATCACTTGAAAAAGCTACTGTGCTAGCGAAACATGTGATATATTTTTCAAATAAAGTTTGTAAAGATCAAATCGTGAGGTGTAGTTTTTGAAACAATAATACACAATAATTGATACAAGTTCACAAGTTAACAAATAATTGGAACTGAAGCACGCATTATTATTTTAAAACACATTGAACATAAATCTAAGAATTTCAAATGTAAAATTAGGTGAATTAAATGTAAATTAATTGTAAATTAATTAAATGAATAAATAACTATAGGCCCTATAGAGAGGGGAGTGATCATTACAATGGTAAGAAAGGAGAAAAAATAAATGAAGAAAGGTATATACAGAAATAATAAAGAAATAACATAGAAAAATTGTTAAATTCATAGCAATCTTCAGCAATTACAATAATAAAAGTACTAGAGGTGGAGTGAGGTGGGTGTTATGCGTTAAAATTTTGTTAAGTTTTCTAGAACGATTTTTTCAACTTCTATTTTGAATTCTATTTAAAAAAGAATCGAATATAGTTGTTTTTGCTATGAAGACTATAAAAAAACTATTTGTTTTTTTCAAACATCTCTCTGAAAATATGAATCACAGGAATCAAGTGAATGGATTTTTCAAAATCTTCAATAAACTAAATCATTCCTGGCTCATATAAAATAATACTTTCACACTCTTCAACAGTATACAGTATACAGGGTTTTCCAATATTCAGTTAACAAGCTATACCTCAATGATAAAAACGATAATTACAGACGTCATCTACCATTACATGTAAGTAACTTCACGTAAAGTGGAACAAGCTGGGTTAGCACCAACCAGAAGAGTAGAACATGAGATAAATGTTCTGGCATGTACTGGACTGAATCTACATTCAAAAAACAGGTACCACCTTTGCAAAGTTCATTTGGTGTACGGTTTTCGGCTCAAAGATTTTGAACGAAAGTTAGTATTTATGGCCTGCCTCCGAGTCATAATACGTAACGATGAAGATGTCATAAAGAGGCTCAAGTAATGAAAGGAGATGGTTACCTCATTGGACTATATTTACCTATACACTGGTGATTAAACATGACCATGATATTTATAGTTTCTGATGAACACCAATATAAGAACGACCAATGATGATATGGAAATAATATGGTGCACATGGTTACCTAAGATATTGATGCTACATATGCTTAGATGGATAGAAAAGAGGGGTCTAATGCGTTGGCCAATCCGTTCCTCTGATATAACTCCACTAGATTTTTTTCTATAAGGTTGTTCACAAGAAATGTATACCGAGTGCCTTCTGTAGATTAGGAGGATCTGTCATGCATGCCATACCATCACACCGGCTATGATTACATTTCTCTGCACTAGAGAACTCATGAGAAGCTTGTCAGCTTCAGGATCGAACATATTTTGTAGGAAAAAAAAACGAATCAATACAGTTTATTGTATGATTTTCACTATAATTCAATGTAGTGGAGTTTACACAACAGTTGTGTATGTATTACTTCAAGATAGATGTTGACAACGTCTCTTTTGCTGTACTTTCTTTCCATTTTTATCCATTTGATTTTTCCATGTTTACTTCCTTCAGATGCAGCGTAGCTTATGTTATTGGTCATCAATCGGATGAATCTCGGGAACACTTCTTCTTTTAAACATTGGTTGAAAAACCAAATGTTTTGATTTGAAATGGAATACTTTAGAAATAAATATCATAAGGCCAAAAAGCCGATACTGGCTTTCTTCAAAAATTGAATAGAACTGGCCGATACTTCATGAAAATCCATATTGAAAAACTGATCAATACAGTTTATTGTATGATTTTCACTATAAAAATTATAGTGAAAATCATACAATAAACTGTATTGATTAGTTTTTTAATATCGAATAGAACTGGCCGATACTTGATGAAACTCCATATCAAAAAACTAATCAATACAGTTTATTGTATGATTTTCACTATAATTTTTATAGTGATTTTCATTTTCAGATGAAAATCCATATTAAAAAACTAGTCATATGATGAAAATCCATATTAAAAAACTAATCAATACAGTTTAATGTATGATTTTCACTATAAAAATTATAGTATAAAAATTATAGTGAAAATCATACAATAAACTGTATTGATTAGTTTTTTAATATGGATTTTCATTAAGTATCGGCCAGTTCTATTCAATATTGAAAAACTGATCAATACAGTTTATTGTATGATTTTCACTATAAAAATCATAGTGAAAATCATACAATAAACTGTATTGATTAGATTTTTAATATGGATTTTCATCAAGTATCGGCCAGTTCTTTTCAAAATTTTGTAGAGTATGTGAAATTTTCTGTACAGATTACGAATATCTATGCATGTAAAAGCGAATTTGGGGAGTTCTGTATATACCTGTCTCTGTGGACCATAATATATATCCACCTCTTAATTCATAAATACCCCTACGTCTTCCAAGTATCTTACCCAAAAACCCCATGAATACTTAATCAAAGAAACCTGTTTATTAGCAATCAAGCGAGGACCGAACCCTAACGAACTCGCGGAAACTTCTTTTAGCCACCAGGTTAAGCTCCTAATAAATTCGTAAAACTCCAGCCCAGGATCACCTCGAAGTCAAAGCATCTTTTTTCACTTATCCCGAGATTTTTATTCGCTTTTCGTAATAGCAGCCTCTCAAATATTGACTTCGGGGATCAAACATTTTGTAAAATCTCCCTTCCGACATTCTGAACGACTATACGAGGTACAGATTTCGTAATGAGTTTGAGGTGCCTTTTGCTTCTATAAACAGTAAAACTGTCAGAAAAACTCGACGTACCTAAGTCAATAGGGGGGAGGAAAACGGAATATTATATTGGAATTTGCGTTCTCGAATATTTGGAGAAGAATTATTCTTGAAGTAATGTTTTTATTTTCGAATGACGAAGGGATAGAGGGGATGAAGAGATAAGGAATTGGTGGAATTCTGAATGAATTAAGTATTCGGAGAGGTGAAACTGAGAGTTGAGAGAAAGTTTAAGTTGGATAAAGATTACTAGAAAACTCAGTAAAACAACAATACTGATGAAACAAATCACAAAATATAGACTTTTCTCTAGATATTTGTAATCTCAGTGAAATATTGTCAACTAATTGTTTTCGTAGATTCAATTGATAACATTTGCAACAGTTATATACTTCTTGTTGCATAAAAGGTGCTTACGAATTAGAAGATACGTCTGCAAAATTGTATTAGGTTGTTTCAAAAGTTCTGTCAGTTTTTATGACCCTAGTTTAAACTGTAACGGTGGGTGAGGTAGAACTCGATATTCTATTCGTTCAGTTTTCTGAGAGTGATTTGTTAATCGTATAGACGGGCGTTTTAGTGAAACAGGATCAGACCTCTTCTGTTGACCAGTACCGACTGCTGCTAACGAAATTTTTGGTACGTCAATTTCCTCACAGTAGGACTCTGCTGTGATGGTTTATCCCTGATGCAGAAAGTTATAGTGAATCATACCAGCCGCTGAACACAATACACTATACCCATGGTCTTTTTTTTATGAGCTTTCACCTTCGAGAAGTGCCTGGCTGGCTCATCGTTGTCCAACCATTATCTTGAAAGTTCCCTGTTTTCGTAGATGATCCACTTTGAATCACACGTGGCGATTCGATTCCAAAAGGATCGT
Source organism: Leptinotarsa decemlineata (assembly GCF_025532065.1). Classification (NCBI taxonomy): domain Eukaryota; kingdom Metazoa; phylum Arthropoda; class Insecta; order Coleoptera; family Chrysomelidae; genus Leptinotarsa; species Leptinotarsa decemlineata. Next base: position 24,685,128 of record NW_027412532.1, read on the forward strand.
TTTGGTGAAGCACCCACTTTTCAAGTCTTTTGACACTTCCAATACGTTTTAAACCATCAAAAACCATATGGGACCTTACCTCTAGTTATTCCGCCATCCGACGCACCATTTGTGATGTGTCAGTCTTCACCAATATCCTCAACCAACGTCGAACAGTGCGTTCAATAACACTGTCATTGCCAAATATCTGTTGTGCTGTTTTAACAGCGCTTTCGTTCAATTTGAATTCGTAGTGAAAAATTGGCCAAAAATCGCTTAACAACATCATATAGTAATAAGCTGAAAGGAAGCAAAAATTACACAGTATAATGAATATTTATCGAGATATGGCACTACAAAAACACATGATATTAAAACGGAAAAAACCATTGTTACTACTCAATAGATCAATAATAATGCGATTGATGTCTTTCAGACATCACAATATTCTGCTCAACTTATAACTAATTACTCATCCTGTCCCCAATTTTGTTTCCGGTTTCACTTGTATGTTGATTCTTATAAAACGGCTAAACCGCTAAACTGCTAAAATACTAAATAATAATGAACATACACCTGAAAGCTGGTAGCTCACTTCCTCGAACTGAACCAATGAAAACAACATAACCAAAAACGAAACCACTCCCTAACATATCAACGAAATTACGTGTAACTCTCGCCTAATTCAGAATCAAGATTTTTCAAATGATTTTACCATAGTAACACAAAAGCAAGTCATGTTGCTTCTGTGACTTTCTTGTTTAAACTCAATGTATTGTTCTTGTCTTGATGCATTCAGCTGAGAATATTTCAGAAAATAATCTCTATGAATACCACTCAACCTGAAAATGTTCTCTCATTGAATGTTAATTTTTTAAATCTCAAACTTTGATATTTTTGAGCGATACCAATCGAGTAACCAGCAATAGATTAAACCATGCTGTTTGCTCTCACCGTATTGCTAAATAACAAAGTTTTCTTTAAAAAAATTAAAATTACCGATGGCGATGGTGCTTCATTGCTTAGACCGCCTTTCTACCCCCGTGCATCGTCCCCGTCCTTTTACAATAGACGCGACGCGTAATGGTTTACTGCGTTGCGTCAAGTTAATCTTATCGTGATAACTTTCAAATGATTCCTTCAGATTACTTAGTTTAAAGGACAAAGTTTATCTATATTAAATACTTGAAACGACAATTGTATCAAATTCTATAAGAATTTGACAGATTTTCTAAAATGTGCAATGTAAAAAAAGAATCCAATTCAATTGTATTTATGGCTCGGTATATTGCATATAGTGGCTACAACATAAGACGTAGATATATGCTATCTTCGACCGTGTTAGGAATCACATGTTAAAAGGTAAGACCTCGTTAATCCTTAGCTCGCACAAGTTTCTACTTCTGAGGGTTGTCGTTCGTAGGGGTGCGACAGCTGGTTAACGGAACAGATTTTAAACAGATTAAACAGATCTTCGACTTTTATTCAGAACAATTCAAGATAAACAATCCTACGATACATTATCTGCATGTAACTCCAACGGTATAGGCAGCGCATGCCAAGATAGTTCTCAGGGAGCAAGAATTTTTTCGACTTACTTAATACACTTATCTAATTACACAAAACCTTTGTGAATTGTAGTCTATATGTTATTCTGATATATAAGCTGTATTTATGTAAAGTTTCATCTATATCCGTTCAGTCGCTTAGGTGTGAAAGAGCCACAAACATACACATACACCCATCCTCACAAACTTTTACATTTATAATATTAGTATAGATTCAATTCAGTTTCTTATATATTTTATTATATATTTTTATCAATATTATCATCATTGAAATTCAAGGAACATGTTAATCAAGTTATCAAAACGATAGCTTACAAAATCAACTATTTAAGATGTTTCCCATATATGAGCCAGTGGTCTAAATTATTAGTCTGTAACTCCATAATCCTTCCACATTTGAATTATTGTTCTGCCATTCTGTTTTTTCTCAATCAAAATGAAATAAACAGACTACAAAAGATGCAGAATCGTGCTATGCGAATGATCTTATGTTCAAGGATAACACCCATAGCAAATATGTTGCAAACCCTTCAATGGCTACCAGTGAAGAAACTCTTCGAGCACCAAACACTAATTTTTATTTTTAAAATCAAAATTGGATATTCACCTGTATATCTACAGAATGAATTAACTTATATGGCTGAAATACATGGGCATAATACTAGAAACAGAATCAATATAAAAGTTGAAAAATAGTACACATAATTTTTTATTTTATGAAGAAGTTAATTGTTTTAATGACCTCCCACAAGAAATTAAAGATAGTGGTTCGATAAATATATTCAAAAGACCATTGAAGGATTTCTTAATGAAAATATAGTATATTCCTATGCATGACTTTCTTATGTAACTTTTTATTCATACATATGTATTATTAATCAGAATGTTTGTATTTTTTCATATTGATATTATTTCATTTATAATGTGACAATGTATTTACTATTGTGAATGAATTAGTTTTTCAACTAAATAAATATATATAATTGCTTCGAAACTTCGATCACTAAGTGTGAAACTTTATTGACAGCAATTACTAGGTTCGATAAAATTATGACTATCTGAAAAATAAATGAATACTAATCAATAAATGAATTTGTTCAGGTATATTGAGAGTGAAATAGAAAAATATATCGTTATAGGTACATTTGAAGTAAATTCATTCAGTTTTCAAAAAGTGAAAAATCAAAAACCAATAATAGTTCAGGAAAAATTTACTCTACAATAAAAATTGTCTTCAGACGAATTACAAATTGCACTAGGTACACATGTTTCAAACTATTCATCAAAGGTTTAATGAAAGTTAAATTTTACTCAAGTTCGACCACTTCCACTCAACAATTTAACACACAATATAATTATTTATTATACAGTATAAGAAGTTGTATCCAAGTATATGTACAGGAGATCGTCTCCAGAAACAGTAGAAATGGCAACACTGAACACGGTATTTCTCTCGTGTTATCTTCTGCATCTGCAATGGTTTGATTCGCAATATTCCACAATCTAATTGCATCACGATTTCGTTTTTCGCTCCTCATTGTGAACTACGCTGTAATGAATATTTCTAACGTTGTTTCTATTATGTCATAATACTTATTCAGGTTCGCACAACCACAAATATCATAACCTCACTTCCACTTGAGCTAGGTGGAACCTTAAGTGGAAGAATATATTCTGTCGTGTTTACACAACAGAAAATAAACTTCGCCCTTCATTTTCATAATATCTTAACCTTAAAATCTGATATTCATGTATTCTTTTGAATGTGGAAATAATAAAGATGATTATATTTATTATTATTATTAATTATTAGTCGCACAAGTCGAAACTTGTGCGAGCTAAGGATTAACGAGGTCTTACCTGTTAACGTGTGAGTCCTAACACGGGTTGGACGGTAGCAAGTGAAGATCGATCGTTCAGACTAGGGCTTGAACCACCGACCAACACGGCAGTCAATTCGAGTGAGTGAACAAAGCACACACGCCGAACCGCTTGGCTACCGACCGATAAACAATCTCACAGAAGACCTGTAGGTAGGAAGTAATGAAATATTTTCAAATTATTGAGTAACAATCAAGCAGTATTCTGAATGTCATGATCCAGGAATATGATAAGTATGTATATTCAGTTATAGGACTTTGTCATATTTGGGTGAACCAACCAATAATATTGCCCGTTTTCTGAAAAAAGAATGCATAAACGTAGCTTACAGAACGAATAATAGTTTAAGTTTATTAGAAGCAATACAGACAAAACTTCGGTGTCGGATAGATTAAGAGTATATAAGCTAACTTGTGGCTCTTGTTCAAAACCGTATATTGGTTAAAAAAAAGGAGAATATTTTCCCAAAGAACTAAAGTGAATAAAAGTAGTTTTGTAAATACAAAGACCAATTCCACATTTGCAAACCACCTTTTAGCAGTAGAACATGAGTTTAATCATGAATACGTCGTGTTACATTCAGAAGAGAAAAGTTTGAAACTCAATCTTCTAGAATGTTTAGAAATCAATAGATTCAAGAATTCGGCTAATTTACTGAATAAACAATTAGAATTGAATAACTCCCCGTTACTAAATATATTTTCAAATGTGTAAACTGGGACAAAGCTCAGGTAATTTAATTCATTACAAACTTAGGTAAAAATCAGCATTGAATATGTAAAATATGATTAGTAAAGACACGCTCGAAAAACCCATTGTATGGCGAAACACGAGTTGCGTTTTTGTAAAATTGTTTAGTAAAAATCTCACAATAAAGTGTTTTTGAATACGATATTCAATTTCTATTCAATTTGGATTCAACTTGACTTTAAATAATCGGATTTACAAAAAAAAAACACAAATACATCCATTATTCCCACACCTAACAAAACAAAGATAAATTGGTAAAGCAACAATAGCAATTTGATTAAGTGTTACAATCTCATTGAAAAACCGTTGAAGTACATTCGAAAGAGAAACACGAATACCTGTCTACCAAATTGTTCGTATCCGAATAGACATTATAGTCACGGTCAAATTGGCTTAACAAATGTTACAGATGCATGAAGCCTCACTCTATCGAAGCGAATGTATCATTTCAATTGGACAGATTTGTGGTTTCGGTGCCAAGTATCCACTTCAAAAAAACCGTCTGGATTATATCTTTGGAAATCTCTTCATTAGTCAACATTTCACTTCCTCGATTTTCAGGTTAAACTTTTATCAAAGCCGTCACGGAAAATTTATCACCCTATATTTTTTCCGACTGAAACGTTAACAAGACGTTTTGGAAGAAAATAGGTCGAGAAATTAACGCCGGACAAAACATTCAGGTACGAAACAACTGAAATAGATGCCTGTCCAACTTAATTCTGATTTTAATTTATTGGTGACATTTGTTAGGCTAATTATTTATATTTTTATTTTTTCGCATGAGTAGATACATGACGTTGACAAATCGATTCGATCTTTCAAAACGAACTAATTTTACCGAAATTTCACGCCGAAGCCTAGCATCGTGTTGTATGGTTCGGGAAATCATAGCATTGAAATATTATTTTTTATAACAGAAAAAAATGTTGAATTGCATTTAAAAAATTATACAGATAATACTATTTAGTTTTACACACAGTAACAATACAAACACTTTTTTATATCTATCACATTTATATCGATGACATGAGATTTTTTATGACCATTATTATGTGGACGTACTGATCACAATTTTAACAAAGCTCAACATTGTACTTGTCTCACAATACTCAAGATTATGTAACGCCCTCAATAATTATTTACCAAAAACATTCTCATGTCAAACACTTTTTAACAAATTGTGTGTATCCCATGTGTAGTATATACGAATTCAATTCAAATGGCATAAAACTAAATAGTTACCGAACTTCGGTAGGGGAGACCCGGGATAGTTGACCAATTATCAGTTCATATGTTTGTATTTTTATTGTTTCAGTGTTTATTTTTCTGAAAAGCAGTTCCATTGATAGTGACACTATTAAGCTTTGGAACAAAATGACAATTAGCTCGCTACCAATTACAATATAGTGTACAAAATCGATTTTATAGAATGGGAGTCTGGAGTAAGTTGACTTGTCACAAGGGTAAGTTGACCTAAATAGTAATGAGTACCAAATTTACGAAGAAATAGGGATAAAAAAACCATTAGACGCCGCCTAACCTTTATGTTAGAATGATGTATCAAAGTAAAAATATGTCTTATTTGTGTTACTAGTAACACCATCTCTTGTGTAAAATAGACACTTTATTGTTAATGAATGTATCTGTTTTAAAAAAATATGTATACCTAATGAAATAAAAAGTAACAGTATGTTAGCGACATTCACGTGTTTCTTTACAGGTTATAGACTTACCCCGAAATTATTAGTTATTTTTTCTAAAATAGATAATTTGTGAAAGTTGTATCGCGGAAACATGACTACGAACTATATTGCCAATGTTCCTAAACTAAAAGGAAGAGAGAACTATGATGAGTGGAGCTTCGCGGCTGAAAATTTGTTGGTGCTCGAAAAGGTTGGACAAATACATCAAATCGACGCCAGATTTTGAAGTTGAGCCAGTGGACGATGCAAAAACGAAGACAAAACTAATATGGACTGTAGACCGTCATTGTACGTGCATATTAAGAATACCAAGAGCTCAGCAGAATTATGGACCACATTGAAGACCATGTTTGATGATTCAGGTTTCTCAAGAAAAATAACATTGCTGCGACATTTGATATCCATAAGACAAGAAAACTGTGATTATATGGCGACATACGTAACTCAAATAGTCGAGACAGCACAGCGGTTAAATGGCACGGGTTTTACAATAACAGACGAATGGGTTGGCTCATTATTATTAGCAGGTTTGTCCGATCGTTATATGCCATGATCATGGCAATCGAACACTCAGGTATTTCGATAACTGCAGATGTCATAAAGTCGAAATTACTTGACATAGAAGTGACCAGTGACAATGATAGTGCAGAAACCAGAGTTGCGTTTGCAGCGCGAAATAAATTTTACTCTGACAACTCTAAGCCAATGAAGTATGGCGGTCCCTCTACGTTAAACAAAAAGACAGTGACAGCAATGACAGATTCATCTATGAAAACAATAACATGCTATAAGTGTTAAGAAGATGGTCATTATCGAAATCAATGCTCGTTATTGAAGAAAAATAATAGCAAATATGTTTTTAATGTCGTTTTCCTGAATGGAATATTTAACAAAGCAGAGTGGTACGTAGATTCCGGCGCAAACGCACATATGACGGTGAACGAAACTTGGATTATTAGAAACATGAACTTCCACACCGTGTTTACCTGAAATTGTGATAGCAAATGAATCAAAAGTGCCAGTTGTTTGTTCCGGAGACGTCGATATTGTTTCTGACTTAGATTTCGACATTACTGTGAAAGATGTGCTATGCGTGCCTAGTTGACAACAAACTTTATCTGTAAGTGAACTTATTAAAAACGGAAATAATGTCAGTTTTGATGAAAAACACTGCTACATACGAAACAAAAACAATGTTTTGGTAGCCACAGCTGATTTGACAGATGGTGTATATAAGCTGAGATTACAAACACGGAGTTGTATGTTGGCCGGACCAGTGGTAAGTGGCAAACTATGGCACAGAAGGCTGGCACACATCAATAGTCAGGACATGAATAAAATGAGAAATATGGTGAATGGTTTGTCATATGAAAACAATTTCAATATAAACAAGTCTCAATGTTCCACTTGTTGTGAGGGAAAGCAGTATAGATTACCATTATCGAGTGTGGGTGAAAGAAGCACAGAGACACTACACAGAATCCATACAGACCTTTGTGGATCAATGGAAACTAGTTCATTGAGTAGTGCACGGTATTTTATACTGTTTGTCGATGATTTAAGTAGAATGACGTTTATATATTTTCTTAAAAAGAAAAATGAAGCATTCACTTATTTCAAAATCTTCAAAACAATGGTGGAAAATAAATTTAATAAAAAGATAAAAATACTAAGGTCAGAAAATGGATTAGAGTACATCAACAAAGAGTTTGAGAATTATTTGAAGCAGGAGGGTATATCCATCAAAGATCAAATAATTATACACCTGAACAGAATGGTCTATGTGAGCGAGCCAATCGTACTGTGTTGGAGAAGGCTAGATGTCTAATGTTTGATGCAAAGCTGGATAAAAAATTTTGGGCGGAAGCAGCAAACACTGCTCTCTATTTGAAAAATAGATCCATAGGTGGATATTTAATAAAAAGTTTGATGTGGACAACAATGTGCGATTCTGAGCTAGACTGGTAGCCAAAGGTTTTTTACAGAAACTTGGCATAGATTATACATTCACTTTCTCTCCAGTTGTAAGGCATTCCCACACTTAGATTATTATTTGCTTTAGTGTTAAGTTAAAAATGAGTATTGATCACTTAGATGTAACTACAGCCTTTCTAAATGGTTTTTTGAAAGAAACTATTTACATGTCATTACCTGAGGGTTTTGTGAACATAATTGGGGAAAGTTTTGAAATTAAAAAGAGCAATCTATGGATTGCGTGGTATGCCAGAGTTAAAGAATTACTTAGTAATTTGGATTTCAAAAATAGTCAGTACAAGCCTTGTTTGTTCACAAAAACAAAGGGTGAAATAAAAATTATTGTGGCCCTATATGTTGATGATTTTTTAATTTTTTCTAATAATTCTTTTGAAACTGATAATCTGAAACGCATTCTGGGTGCAGAATTTAAATTAAAAGATTTGGAACCTGTAAGACAATATCAAGGTATGAGAATAAATGTAGACAGAAATAAAAATGTAGTAACTGTAGATCAACAACAGTATATTGAGCAGTTAGCTTCTAGATTCAATATGTCAGATTGTAAAACATATAAAACCCTAATAGAATGTAAATTAAATGTTAAAAAAGCTGATGCCCTGTTAAACATTATGAGTTTCTACGTAAATTAGGAGTTGAACCAAGATAATGTTATTTTTTATTTTGATAAGTGGGGGTGTTAGAATGATGTATCAAAATAAAAAGATTTTTTATTTGTGTTACTAGTAACGCCATATCTTGTACAAAATAGACACTTTATTGTTAATGAATGTATCTGTTTGAAAAAAGTCTGTATACCTGATGAAATAAAAAATAACAATATGTTAGCGACATTCACGTGTTTCTTTACACTTCATTATATACAAAATGTTTCATCGTCGTCATTTTCATCTCCGTCACAAATTTTCTTATTTGCTACATGAAGAGTCATTTTTCTTTCACCCTTACCTATGCTAATGCCTTTAAAGTTTTTATCAGTTTTCTTTGGTTTCTTGGTTAGCGTCTTATTAGATTGTTGTTTTGTTTTAACTTGCATTAGATTTTCTTTTTCGGGTGTATCAGTATAGATAGTACTTTTTCGTTTTCTAACATTTCTTTTATTTTCCAAAAGGGGTCCAGCTTTTGGAAATGGTCTAATATCTTCAGGTAAAATGAACGAAGTTCTGGGCATGCCTATATGTTTTCAGTCACTGGATTTTTCTTAGGAGTTTTCAATCCATAATCTATCCTCGATTCCAAGAGGCCTTCTGGAATAAAAAGGAGCTCGTTTGAAGTATATACCGGAACACATATTTTACCATACAGCTTCTTAGTAGTAATTAGTACCAAATTTATGAAGAAATAGGAATAAAAAAACCATTAGACGCCGCCTAACATTTATGTTAGAATGATGTATCAAAGTAAAAATATTTCTTATTTGTGTTACTAGTAACGCCATCTCTTGTGTAAAATAGACACTTTATTATAAATGAATATATCTGTTTAAAAAAACTGTATACCTAATGAAATAAAAAGTAACAGAATGTTAGCGACATTAAAAGATTCCAAGCCAAGTTGCTTCACGACGTTTCGATTGTTAGTATCCACAATCGTCTTCGGGTGATGACTGGACTTGGTCCTCCGAGGTCTGACTATTTATAGATCATTCAAGTGATTTCACCTATCTCCTCTTCCCTCTCTCCACTTCATCGGTTTTCGCGGAAGCTGACCGTTTGGCGGGAGTTGGTCGTGTTTCGCTTGATTATAGCCAAGTAGATGATAGCAAAGCCAGCTATCGAAAGCTCTCACATATAATAAATAGAAGTTATAAAGCTTCAAATCCTTTTTGTGTCACATGTTAATATTAAAATACTGGAAATAAAGGGGTCTCTCAATCAAAAAATCAAAAATCAAAGACTCTGCTTTACTTTGCCAAGCTTTCGCTTCTAGTGGGAAGCTTCTTCAGGGCAGTAGAGATGAGTATATATATATATATATATATATATATATATATATATAATATATATATATTATATATATATTTATATATATATTATATATATTTATATATATATATTTGTATAAATATATATATTTATACTGAACTGGTTTTCCCGGGTATTTGATCCGTGTATGTGATATTATCTTTAATTTCACCAACGTTTCGACAAAATCTCATCTGTCATTATCTAGGTGTCCTGTTACGTGTTCGGAAGTCAGTTGACCCTGCTCGACTCGCTTCTTACTATACTGGTAAAATGGTATTCGTTACGTGTTCAGAGATAGAGTGTCCATAAACGCTCTACTACCTACTACTTAAATGTTGATGAGTTTTACCCGAGTTCTTCTTCTTTTTAGTTGACCTTAGGTATCGAGAATGTTAAATCTGAAGTTCTTGAACTGGTTTTTCCATGAAATTATATATATATATATATATATATATATATAACGATTGATTGATAACACTCCCTATACAGTTATACCAATCTCCACAAGTTCATGAATAGTAAGTAGTAGAATCAATCAAATTTTTTTTTAGTTTCTTCTTGAATCCTCTATAAGAATGAGTTTCTTTTATTTCAACAGGAATGAAATTGAAAAAATTTTACACCAAGTACGCAAAGTATCGCTGTCCTATAGATTTTGAAACCAACGGTGTTCTAAAATAATTGGACTTGTGTTTTGTTTCCTAACAATGTTTCTAGTCTCTGAAGATAATTTTTTCGTTTGAATTCAAAGCAGGATACAACAAAGAAATAATGTTGGTGGAAGTCAAGGAACCTAGATTTGGAGTATCACAAATCAGATGAACATCGAAAAGGTTTGTTTTAATATTTTCAGAAAGGTTTTTTGCAGAATTTCCAACTTTTCAATGTGCTCGTTGAGTGCACTTCCCCACCATATTATTCCATATGCCAATCTGGATTCAACCAATACGTGATAAATCATTCAGAGATGTGTTTCTTCAAGGATTTTAGTAATTTACTTGAATCCGTATAAGATACTCCTTAGAGATGTTCGTTGTGTCAATATATGTATGTTCCATCTTGAGTGTTTATCTATGGTTACTTCTGAATATTTTATAGATTCAATCTGGTTTATTTTTAAATAATCGTTTATTTTGAGGTTGCCGAATAGAAGATTGGTGTTTTCATAACATGAGAAGGGCATATAACACTTCTTTTCGAAATTGATTGTCAATAACTTATAATCGAACCAATTTTTGTTAAGCTTCAAATCATTCCCTATGATGGTTTTTATATTATCCTAATTCTCAGATTCGAAAACTATTGCGGTATCTGCGAAACTGATGACTTCCCAAGCAGGTCAATATTAAGAAGATCATTTTAATAAATTACAAAGAGCATTGGGCAACGCAAAGAATGATTTTTCTGAAAATTCCACCTCTCACATTTCCTTACTGTTCTATCGATCTGAAATATTTTCAGCATTGCGGCGTTGCCTGTATATTAATACATTTTTGGAATCGCTCTGGTATTCCAATACTTTTTTTGTTGATAATGTCCTATACCTATCTCTATCTATTTTCGAGATAAAAAATAAATTGTGCTAAATATGGTCCAAAACATAGCCGTAATTGAAATTAAGTACATCAGTACTCTCAATTCATGAAAAGTTGATATTTTGATGTGATAGTTTGGACAAACTCGAAATATTCAAATAACACCAAGAAATCGACTCCAGGGCGTGCTAAACTTTCTATTATTTCCATTGTGCATAAAAGTAGTCAAAAGTTCATTTTTTCAAATGAAACCCCTGTATATTACTCGCTAAATTGAAAGATGGTGAAAAATGCTTCAAGATGATGTATCATGTACCTATACCTAAATCGTCAAGTTTTCTCAATAAAGTCGCTACTTCTAGAAACATTATTTTTTTTTTTAGAATTTGAATTTAGGTAGCAGTGGAATTATCAATCTTATAGCAGTTCAGTTACTTTTATAAGTAATTTACAAAGAGTTATCGAGACGGTGTTTCGAATCATCTTCCAAAATGAATGTAAATATCGATTATTCAAACGAAGTTCTTATGAAATTATTTATTATACACATTAACAAAGTGATCGAATCATTGTCAGAACGTGTAAAAAATTCAACCAAATGTATCCTGAATTAACACAATGAACGAGAGGCTCAAAGTTTCCAGGAAACAACTGTACCAAAAATCAGTCATTTCTAGGTAAAAAGTAAGATTTTTTGGGCTAAAACATGTGAAAGTACAGACACTAACAGAATAGGATGATTCAAAATAACAAATTTGTAAACAAAATATCACATTTTTACAATAAATGCTGAAAATGTTTTCCATTACATTCTAAACACTTTTAAATGTTTTTTTGTACGCGACTTGTGGTTGCTTTTTCAATTTCCTGGGGATCCAGATCTTCAATACTCCTCACTATTCGCCGTCGCAATTCTTCTTTAGTAGGCACTGAAGTACTGTATACCCTTTCTTTCAAAACACCCCATGAAAAAAGTCAAGTCAAAAATGTATTCTACGTTCGAAGTCTTCTGCTTTTAGAGCTTGAACTTTGGTAAATTTATACGGATGCATTCCGTGATTTTTCAAAATTCGTTGTACTGAAGCATGTGATACACCTAAATCTTTTTCTGCACTGCGAATGTAAGCTTCTGGATATACATAAAAATATGCCAAAACGTTAACAGTATTGTCCTCATTTAAAGTAACAGGTTTTGGTATGTTGAAGGCGCTTTTAACATGGAGCCATAGTTAAGGAAATTATTTTGAGATCTTACAAACTTCCTCTCGTTCATTGGTGGTAATTCAGGATACATTTGGTTGAATTTTCTACAAGTTCTGGCAATGATTTGATCACAATGTCGTGTATAATAAATAATTTCATAAGAAATTCGTTTGAATAATCAATATTTGCATTCATTTTTGGCGATTTTCTGAAACACCGTCAATAACCATTTATCAGTTACTTATAAAAGTCACCAAACTGTCATAAGCTTGATATTTCCACGGCTACTAGAAATCAATTTTTTGAAAATTGTTTTTTGTACAACTGTTTATTGAAAATCTCTTTGATAGAAAACACTTCAATCAGAACACCTACCAAAAAATCATTTAGAAAAATTCGCACATGCAGTTCGTGCTATTGGTAATATTAAATCCCTGTGAAGTTACTGACGATGACAAAGTAGTATTCAGTCCAACTGTAGAAAGTCCTTCATGACTAACCAATAATCTTCCTTAAAAATAAGTGAGTTGGAGTATATAGTTGTAACATATGCCTTGTAATCCAAAGTTCTTGTGTTCAAATCCCATGGACCCTATATTTTTTTCATTATCAGCAGTAGTTACGTTATACAAAAAAAATTGTATGATACATTTGTTGAAAGTGATTTTATTTTGCTCGTGAGTTTGCTCCACTTGCTGACGCTCGTTTTGCAATAATCCCCACTCACACAATAAAATGCCACTTTCAACACTTGTAAAACGTGAATAACTATTTTCCACAAAAACGGCTTTATTAAGAATACTTGACGATTTAGGAATAGGGACATGTATATCATCTTGAAGCATTTTTCACCATCTTTCAATTTATCGAGTAATATACAGAGGGTTTCATTTGAAAAAATGAACTTTCGACTACTTCTATGCACAATGAAAATAATAGTAATTTAAGCACGCCCTGTATGATATGGAGTCGATTTCTAGGTGTTATTTGAATATTTCGCGTTTGTCCAAACTATCATCAAAATATCAACTTTTCATGAATTGAGAGTACTGATGTACTTAATTTCAATTAAGGCTATGTTTTGGACCATATTTAGCACAATTTATTTTATCTCGAAAACAGATAGAGATAGGTATAGGACATTATTAACAAAAAATTATTAAAATACTAGAGCGATACGGGGTGTTCCATTTAAAAAAAATATAATTGCTAGGACTTTTTGATGGAAGTGGCAACGCCGCAATGCTGAAAATATTTTAGATCGATAGAACAGGTAAGGAAATGTGAGAGGTGGAATTTTCAGAAAAATCATGCTTTGCGTTTTCAGAAACGTCTATACTACCATCGACCGTGAGTCACGCTGTATTTGATGTTAAGTACGCAGTAGCAATTTGGGTTGATTCATTTTGTTGGAAACGATATTGGCGGGTACTTATCTATCAGTTTGAATTCCGAATTGAAAGATGTGATCTCTCTTTTGATGCTTTTCCAAGAGTTTTGCAACATTAGATTATTAGATGTATTCAGTATCGGATTTTTTTTTGTTCAGCAAAACATATTCGAAATATTTATTTTTGTCTATGTCTTATGTCTCGTCTTGATTCGCTTCCTATAGAGTTTTTGTATATGGCTCTTCAGCTTCCTGAACGAACGTTCGATGGATATCTCTCGAATAATTTCACCTAATGTTCCCCAGGGATCCATTTTGTCTCCAACCCTATTTTTATTGTATATCAACGATTATTGAAAAAACCAAGTATCCAATATTTTGCTTTGCTGACGACAGACACTTGTCTCGTCATTTCATTTGAATTCTACGACATTAGCTATGCAGGCACATCTTTACCAGGTTGCATATCTCAATAAGGATCTAGAAGTGATTTCGAGTTGTGGTGAAAGTAACCAGGTTCAATTTAATGTCAAAATCCAGGCATCGGTTTTCTCCGCAAAGATAAATGTCTCCAACCGGATGTCAGGACAGACGATTGCGCTTCTGCTTCGATAAGTTTGTTGGGGGGGTTAAAATGGACCCAATATGTCTTGGCCCAATCATGTCGCTGGAATTGCAAAGTTGTTTCTGGAACACTGTTCTGAACCAGAAAACTGTAGACACTCAGCAACGTTTGATGCTTTTTAAAGCTCAGATCAGACCTTCTTTGGAGTATTGTTCTCATGTATGGAGCTCTGCCCCAAAATACCCTGAAGTTGCTGGATTCCATCCAGAAAACAGGCATC